>NW_004955467.1:8979711-8989340 GCF_000276665.1 Chinchilla lanigera | reverse complement strand
CCCTGGGTTCAATCCCTAGTACTGCAAAGTAAATAAATAAATAAATAAATATTTAAATGATATTAAATTTATGTGTATTTTTCAAATGATAATATAATGCTATGTTCACTGTTGGATTAATGGGTATATTACAATTTAAATGTTATATTAAATCTTAAAGAAAACAGGTACATTTTACAGCATTTACATTTAATTTTTTTTCTTTTGAGACAGGTTCTCACTCTGTAGCCCAGGCTGGCCTCGAACTCACAAAGATCCTTCTGCCTCAGCCTCCTGAGTACTAGGATTACAGGTGTGTGTCACCATTGAGGCTAGGTAAATGTATAAGTAATCTCAGTAAAAATTGTTGGCTTGTTGGGGAAAAAAAGTTTGGCTTAACAAAAGCTTTAAAAAGCGAGAGGGGCCAACAGGCACATCATGGAAGGGTGAGCCCAGACAGGCTGTAAACACTGGGAGAGATGCTCAGCTCAAGCGGAAGGAAGGCAAAGCCACTGAAATCTCAGTGAATGCTCATCTCGCACTGTCAGGGAGGCAGCCCTTTTAAAGCCCAAGTGTATCAAGTCTTTCTGAGGATGTGGAACAGCCACTCTACTTACGCTCTGCCAGGGGAGCAAAGGAGAGAGAGGCTCAGCAGAGCATTTGGGGAAACATTTGGCATCACCTAGTCGGTGCGATGCCATACCCACTCTGTAGTGTGGTGAGCCACCCCTGGAGATGCGCCCTGGAGAAACTCTTGTACCAGAAGGCAAGTCCAAGGATGCCATGGCAAAAATCCACAAACAGCCTGGCGTAGGGGCACATGCCTGGAAACCTAGCATCAGTAGCCTGAGGCAGGAGGATTGTGAGTTTGAGGCCAGCTTGGGCAGCCTGAAGAGACCCTCCAATGCTGGTGGTGGGAATGTAAACTAGGACAACTGCTATGGAGATCAGGATGGAGAATCCTCAAAAGCTAAAAATCGAGATAGCATTTGCTCCAGCTATATCACTCCTCGTTATAGTCCTGAAAGAATTAAACACAGCATATACAGTAACACATGCATATCCACACGGCGCGGTTCATAATAGCTAAGGTGAGGAAACGTTTAGGTGCCTGTCAACACCATGCTTGGATAAAGAAAATGTGGTATGTATACATAGTAGAATATTATCCAGCTGTAAGAAAAGTAAAATCATGTCATTTGCAGGAAGATAGATGGAACTGGAGACCATCAAGTTAAGCAAAATAAGCCAGATTCAGAAAGTTAAATATTGTATAGTTTTTCTTATATAGCAATCTAAAAAATTAAATTAAATTAAATTAAATTGAACAGGGGCTGCAGATTTAGCTCAGTGGCAGAGCGCCTGCCTGACAAGTGCAAGGTCGTGAGTTCAATTCCCGGTACTGGAAAAAAAAACAAAAACAAAAACAAAAAAATTAAATTAAATAAAGGAAACTGGAAGGTAGACTTTTAGAGGTGAGGAAGAGGGTTGTGGGAGAGGGGGGAAGAGAGGGGTGTAATGGGAATTAAAATAATCTAAATATGTTATGTACACATACCATTTATATAAGGGGTTTTTTTGTTTGTTTGTTTTTGAACTGGGAATCGAACTCAGGACCTTGTTCTTGTGAGGCAAGCACTTGTGCCACTGAGCTGTATCCCCAGCCCTACACGTACCAATATACCAGATCAATCTCATTATTCTGTATTACTAATATGTACTGAAAAAAACCCCAAACCCAATGTGTTCACATGCAACAATAAAATTTTTAAAATACCATTTGTATTGGGTGAAAGGGAGACATCTAATAAAAGATAAACAAAACTTTTTTGGAAGAAAAAACTAACCTAGGCAAGAATAAACTTTCTTTTGTTTAGGAATACAGTATCTTCATCATATGCTAACCTAAAAGGGGAAGTAAGGAGATGATATACACCTGTTATGGTTTGTGTCTGTGTGTCCCCCCAAAGCCTCATGCAGTCATGGGGCAGGTTTTAGAGTCTGATTGATTATGGGTGTGAGAGCTACACCCACCCTGGGGTGGATAGTTTGCATATGTAAGGGAGAGGAAAAGGGTGCTTGAGACCATTCCATCCTGGTGTGTGTTTGTTGCTTTGCTGTGTTCTGTCGCCATCAGCTGTAGCTCTCTGCCATGTGCCACTCTGCCTTGTAATCTGCCAAGCATGGACTGAAACCTCCACAAACTGTAAGCAAAATAAACTTTTCCTTCCTTAATTTTGGGCATCAGGTATTTTGTCCTAGCAATGAGAGAAAAGTAACCAAGACAACACCAAATTTGGGATTGTGGTAATGGGGGAGGAGGCAATACAGTCCTGTACAATCTGGTGAACGTGCAGGGTCCTTGGGTGGAGTAGGACTCTCCTTCCTGCAGCATGCTGCTTAAGAGTTTGTTATTGTGCCTTAGAGTTCACACGTACCTATCATAGCTTTTTCTCCTTGTATGTCAGGTACATTCTGGTAAGGAAGAAAAATACACATATTATTGCATTTGTGTTAGAAAAATGAACTGTGTGCGTAGATGTAACTATGAGTGTAAAACTATATGTGTACATATATAGTTATAAAATTCATAGAGAAAGGACTAGAAAGATATCCATTAACAAAAAACAAAGTGTCTTAGACAAGTGCATGTTGTACACACGTCACATTTACTTAACTTGCTGCGGGGCAAGACAGGAAGGAAAGAGCATGTCAGGTCTGTGAGAAGTGGCTACATGAAGCTCCAGGAAATGCAGAGAGCTGGGGCTGTGCAAAAGCTTTGAGAGCTGTTGACACACAGTAAGAGGAGACAGGCTGTGGAGTGAAGGAGGATTAAGGCGCCTGACAGTTGAAAAGGGCCTGTAATGTTCCGTAATTCATAGCTTTTATAAATCTTCAAATTCATTACTGGCATCGAAGAGTGTGTGGTTCTTTTTATCGGGGTACAAAAAGCGTTCCATTTAAAACATAATGTTTGAAATAGACCACAATTCTTATCATTCTCTGTCATTCCTTTTTTTTTTGAGGAAATCTAAACAACAAAACAAAACAGAAGGCTGGGGCCTGGTCCTCCTTTTCCTTCTGTTTTCTCTAGAATTTTTCTTTTTTACTTGGTACTGATTTTTAATGTTTAAAATTTACTTTTACCACACACATGGAATTTCTTTAAAAATTATAGCGTAAGACCCGGGGGTGTAGCTCAGGGATGAGGACGTTGCCTGCCGTGAGCAAGGCTCTGGGTTACATCCTGGCACCAAACCCAAAATGGATATAGTGTAATAATCATGTCTGATAACCAAGATCTGGTGAGTGCAATGTCTTACTGTCCCTGTGTGGAAATGATTGAAAGCAGTCCAGGAGCAAAAGCCGGGATTTCCAGCTAGCTGGTCTGACCTCAAGGCTCGGCTTATATTTGCTCAGCATCAGCACAGGAAATCCATGTTCTTGTGCCCCTCCCTGTCTTTTGCACAGCACTGGGCTGGCGGTGGCAGAAAAGCCCACCATTGGCCACAAACTGAATGTGTGCGCAGCAGCAGCATATCATGAAGACTTCTTAGAACCAGGAGGGCCTATGGTGAGGATGAATGGGAGATGAGCATTTGTAGGGTGAGTTAGTATTCTCTAGAAAAACAGAAGTGTGCGCGCGTGTGTGCTTACAGGTTGAGCACCGGCAAGCCAAATATCTGAAATTAAATACTTCAAAATCTAAAACTTTCTGAGCTCTGACATGACGCCACAAGTGGAAAATTTCACACCACAAAATGTTTTTCATGTACAAAATTCTTTAAAATACTGTATAACCAGGTATGATGTTGCTTGCCTATAATTCCAGCTGTTTGCAGGCTAAAAGGTTGAAGGCCAGCCAGGGAAATTTAGCAAATTAATGAGACACTATCTGAAAATTAAAAAAAATTTTAAAAGTGTTGGGGTATAGCTCAGTGGCAAGGCTCCTGCCTGGCAAGCATGAGGTCCTGAGTTCAATTCCCAGTTCCACCAAAAAAAGAAAAAAAAAAAATGTGGGGGAGTTCAGTGAGTTCAGCGGTAGAGCACTTGTCTAACATGTGTGAGGCCCTGGGTTTGATTTAAAATTTTAAATAAAAAAATTAAAATATTGTTTAAAATTACCTCAGGTTGGGGCTGGGGTTTTAGCTCAGGGGCACAGCGCCTGCCTGGCAAGCGTGAGGTCATGAGTTCAATTCCCAGTACCAGAAAAAAAAACACCAAAAATAAATAAATAAAATTACCTCAGGTTATATGTACAAAGTGAATATGAAACCTAAAATTTAATTTTGTGTTGAGACTTGGGTCCCGTCCCCAAGATATCTCATTATGTGCATACAAGTATTCCAAAAATTGATAAAAATCTAAAATTTGAAGGAACTGGCTCATGCAGTTGTGAAGGCTGCACAAGACTAGAATCTGCAGGATGGCCTTGCCGGCAGGATGAGGAAGAGTCCAAAGGGAAAGTACTGGTAGAAATCCCTTCTTGCTTAAGGTCAATCTTTCACTACACAGAGAGACCTTTAACTGAATGGATGAGGGCCGCCCGTTTTATGGAGTGCCATCTGCTTTACTCAAAGTCTGCTGATTTCAATGTCAATCTCATCTAAAAAAAAAAAAAAAAAAAAAAAAAAAAAAACAAGAAATATTTAAAAGGATATTTGACCAAATAGCTGGGCACCATAGCCCAGCCAAATTGAAATAAAATTAACCATCAGGTCCGTTCCGGACCGAAAGATGATTCCCATCTTCAGTCAGTGAATCAGAGATCTCCCATAAGTCACTGGCCCAGGTGATGGCAAGTGTGCCAAGCCAGGGCATGGTTTAGGTCAGGCCTCATTATCAATGGTCATTTACCATTTTGGGAGGAAGGTGGATGGTTCCTGGGAATGAGCCCAGGGCCCAGGGCCTTCACCCTGAGCTACATCCCTGGCCCTTTTTCAAAATTTTTGGACAGTATCACTCCTCCTCCCTCAGCCTCCCAGAGTGATGGGATTATAGGCATACACCACCATGTTTAGTCATTCTCTAACTTTTAATGTGTACTTCTTATATAAATGGTCATTTACCATGGACCACCTGAAATGGCCTTTCGAGCCTGGATCTGAGCTTATAGTACGTCAGCAAATGAACAAGCATTACAAGATGTCTCATGTTCGTACAGTGGTGTTGACTTGATACATGCTTGAGTATGTTTTACTTTAAAAAGTGGAAAACAGGTAAATAAACTGCTGATTTTATTATTTTTTCTTTTTTGATTTTTATAATAAAGTAATTAAGACAAATATGGAGAGCAGGTGGGTGTAATATAGCAAACCTTTTGATTAAATGGGCTTCTGTTGCTTTAAGCTTGACACTGTATGTTTATGGCACTTAGGCTCAGAATTTAAATGTGTATTTATTTATATTTATTTATTAAGTTTTCTTTGTTTGTTTTTTGAGACAGGGTCTCTCTATGTAGTTCAAGTTGGCCTTGAACTCACTATGTAGCCCAGGCTGGCCTTGAACTCATGGCAATCTTCCTGCCTCAGCCTCCCAAGTGTATGTGCCATCATACCTGCTTCATCTGATGACCTTTGTAATGCCCTCCTTAGTCTTTAGTTCTGTGCACCAACTAACACACAGCATATACGTTGCTGCGAGGGTTAGAGAGTGAAGTCTTTTTTTTTTTTTTTTTTTTTTGTCTTTTTGAGACAGGGTTTCACAATGCAGTTCAGGCTGGCCTTAAACTCATTTTGTAGCCCAGGCTGACCTCCTGCCTCAGCCTCCCAAGTGCTGGAATTACAAGCGTGTGACACCACACGGGGCCTCAAGTCCCTTTTAGTGCTGGGGTCAGAGGAACAAAAGGAGACACGCCCTGCGTGCATGACAAACCCCTCACTCAGGATGCAGTCTTCAGGCCCATTACATCATGGTGCCTCCTTTGCACCCCTCAAGAATCCTTTTCCTGGGGCTGGGGATTTAGCTCAGTGGCACAGCGCTTGCCTGGCACGTGTGACGTCATGAGTTTGATTCCCGGTACCGGAAAAAAGTCAGAAAAGAAAAAAAAATTAACAAGAGTCCTTTTCCTGCCCTGTTTATGGAAGATGAAGATCTGAGGACAGTAGTTCTTCCATCTTGCGGTCCAGCCCTTGAATAAGCCCGGTTCCTTTCTACCAGCTCTCACTGGAGACTTACTCTGTGGCACTGCTGTCTTGTCCCCTTGCCCCTCCTAGGGCACCCGTGTCTCATGTCAGCGGGCACCCCGGTTGCTGCAGCAGCCTGTCCTCTGAGGATCAGACTGTTGTCCCTCTTGCCCTCTGATCTGAGAAAACGTAGGCTCCCTCAGATCCTCCCTATGGCTCTGTTACAGGCTGAACCCTAGGACCCCCACAGGGCTCTGGCCTGAGTGCAGCATGGGGTCATTTGTGCTCTGGGATCCTTGGGCTTTTGCCAACTATTCCCCAACTTCTCTAGGATTTCGGACCGTGCCCCGGCCCTTGTGGTGAAACTGCGTTGGCATAAGGTTGAAGGGCACCCGGCACGTATTCTCTCCTCGTCTTCTCGCCTCAGCCTTTCTCTGTCCGGGGATGAAGCCCTGGTTCTTATCTCCTTGCCAGACTCCTTCCTGCTTTCCAAGACTTGAGTTTAATGGCCAGGAAAAGATTTTATCTTATTTTTTTATGAGCTCAGATGTGCCACCCTTTCCCAGAGGCAGTGAATACAGAATACTGAGGAGCGCAAATGAGGAAAGGCTGAAAGTTTAATAGGAAAAATGGGGGGAAGGTGGACAGTATTTGAAAATATTATCTTTTTATGGAAGTGAAAGAATGTAAATTATACCACAGGGGCATAAAAATTATTTTGAGCTGGAAGACATTTGAGGATCAACAGCTACAGAAATGCCGTCTCACCACCACCCTCGTCTTATCTGACTAATACCAGAAACTTCTGGGACTGAGTCTGCTGTAAACTCCCCCTCCTCAGCGGCTTTGCTTCCGGGAAGGAGCCCAAGAACGGAACCACCATAAATCCCCTTTCCAGGCCACTGACACCTGTATAAACAAACACTACCATAAACTATCTGATCCTAAAAAGTCTATTTGTTATTCCTAGAGGAATTCATTGCTTTTCCCATAGCAGCCTTTCTTTTCCCATTCTCCTTTCCCTATGAAGTGTATAAATCCTACCTTTAGTTATTGAGCTGAGCCATTTTCTGTGTGAGTTCCCATGCACATATGTGAATAAGCTTTGTCTCTTCCCTTGCTCATATCCTCTGTCAATTTGATTTCACAGGGCCACCAATAACTTAAGAGTGTGGACATTGTCCATCACCAGATAAATGGATAAAGAAAATGTATTTACACACAGTGGAATACTACTCTGCCATAAAGAAAGATAAATTTGAGTCTTTTATAGAAAGATGGAGGCACCTTGAGACCATAATGTTAAGTGAAATAACTCAGACACATGGGTTTAAATATCATGTGGGTTCTCTTACATGGAAAATCCAAATTATAAGTAAAGAGCAAAACAAAAGATAGATAATGGGAAATAGGGAGACAGATCTTTCTCAAAGGGGAAGGAAATTGAGAGATGGAAGGAGCAGAGAAGGAGGTGAATAAAGGGGGATAAAATAAAAATTAAGGAGTCTGGGGATGTGGCTCAGTGGTAGAGTTCTTGCCTTTCATGCACAAGGTCCTAGGTTCAATTCTCAGCACCACAAAAGGAGAAAAAGAAAGAAATAAAAGTAGATTATGTACCTATATTAACTCCATACAAGGAATATAAATATTACGTACTGCAAACATATTCTAACCAAAAACTTTAAAAAGAGAAAAAAAGTGAGTGTAAGAAAAGTTTTCCTTCAAACACTAGCAATTATTTGAGTCTTTTAAATGTTTTAGGTAGAATTTAGGAAGCTCAGCTCCAGCAGATGATTTTAGTCTTAAACAACCCATCGTAATCAAGCAGTTTCTATCAAATGTCTTCAGGAGCTTGTTTGCCTAAACCCCAGAAAGAAGAGTCACAAAGGTTGTTGGGAGTTTGGAGAGCTTTGAGGTAATCTCACCATAGGTGTCAATTACTTATTTATGTTTTCTTTATTATTTTTGCCAGACTGGGAATTAAACCCAGGGCCTCACACTGAGCTATATCCCAAGCATTTTTCTTTTAAATTTTGAGATGGGCTCTTGTGTATATTGCTAAGTTGTACAGACTGGGCTTGAATTTGTGAGCCTCCTGCCTCAGTCTCCAGAGTACAGAGATTACTGGTGTGCACCACTGTACCTATCCCCATGTCTCAGATTTAATGGACACTAGTTGAAAAAAATTTGCATGCATACCCTATATTTCCAGGGCCAATGACAATACAGTATTTTGTCTCTTTTTTCCTTTCTTCCCCCTATGCTTTTATATTTTTAATTTCTACATAATTGGACTCACGCTTGTACATACTGTTCTGTATCTTTAATTTATACTATTTATTAGTTAAGTATAAATTTGTATTATAAATATAAACATTTATTTCAGGCCATTAGGCATTATAATATATTGAAAGTCTGATTTCTATAGAATATTATATCACATGGACATAACACGTAAATAACTGATGTTTTTAACTTTTTGTGATCAGGTCTCTAGTTTGGGGCAACAAGGATTTCTTTAAATTTGATATAACACATTGTTGTTGCACTGCATTAAATATCTCTGCTGAGAAATCTTTGTGCTATAAGCCAAGACAGTACACGCCTGTAATTCCAGTATACTGGAGGTTGAGCCAGGAGGACTGCAAGTTAAGCCCAGCCTGAGTTATACAGAGCCTCTTTAAAAAAGGAAAAAAAACTTTGTGCTAGGATTCTAGTTTATTTTCTCAGGCTGATGTCTTAAAAGTAGAATTTTTTGAGGGAGTTAAAGAATATGCACTCTTCCCCCTCCTCCTTTCATTCAAGCTCCTCCCCCACCTCCTCTTCCTCCTCTTCCATCTTCCTCTCTCTTTCTCTCTCTCTCCCTCTCTGGTGACTGAACCCAAGGATGCTCTACCACTAAACTACATCCCCAACCCTTTCTACTTTTCATTTTGAGACAAGGTCTCACTAAGTTGCCCAAGCTAGGGTTGAACTTGTGACTCTTCTGGTTGGCCTCCTGAGTAGCTGAGATTACGGATGTTCACCACCAAGCCCCTCCCCACCGAACTTTCTTTTTGTTGAGGAATAGTTTAAATCTTAAGCTTGGTGAATTTTTACATACGTGAATATCCAAGAAGCAGCTCTCCAAACCAAAATAGAACATTTCTATTTCCAGCACCCAGAAAGCCCAGTTAAGGCTCGCCCACTTCCCTGCAGTGAGCACTATGACCATCACCAACGAATACTTTTGTCTGTTCTTGCACTTCATTTAAATAGAATCATCAGTATGTCCTCTTTTGTGTCTGGTGTCTTTGTTGTAACCATGTCTATGGAGTTCATTTATATTGCTACATCTTTCAGTAATTTATTCTTTTTTTTTTCACTAGTGCTCAGTTATTTGGTTGAGGGTACCAACTTACCTGTTTTCCTGTAGTAGACATTTGAATCATTTATAATTGGGGTCATTACAAATAAAGTTGTGATGAACATTCTTGTATAGGTTTTTTGGTGGACATGTGCATTTATTTCTATTGCAAATATATA
>NW_004955467.1:8961994-8978831 GCF_000276665.1 Chinchilla lanigera | reverse complement strand
TGGCCTTGAAAGCACTATGTAGCCCAGGCTGGCCTAAACTTAAGGCAATCCTGCCTCAGCCTCCCAAGTCTGGGATTATAGGTGCGCGCCATCCTGCCTGACATGCCGTCCAGTTTTGTATCTCACTGTGGCTTTATTTAGCATTTTTTTCCTAGTGACGTTGGACTTTCTAAAATGTTTATTGCTATTTATATTACTTTTTTATAAATTTCATTTCCTTTGATGAAACATTTTGATCACTCATCTAACAAGAATAACATTAAAAAGAAATTTATATGGTACTCTCATGAATTAACAGAAATACAAAAATTCTAGATAAAATTTTAGCCATTAAAATATAAATGCAACTTTAAAAGAAACACAATTAATCAGTTGTAGTTTTTATCTCATTCAAATTCAAGTGTCAGCATAACGAATAATATTATCAGAAAAGTTATAGAAATGCATATAATTAGTTCTGTAGATGACCAAAGGGAATTCTTCATTTAAAGTCTTCCTAAAAGCTATAAAAGATTGCCTTTTTAACATGACAAAAGCTCTATAAACCAAAAGTCAAAATTATACTTAGTGGAGAAACATGAATTATTCCTTTTAAGAACCGGAACAAGACAAGGACATATTATCACCCCCATTTAACTTAGCTCTAAAAGTTCTCACAAAATGTATTTTGCAAATGAAGTGAAAATCATCTCAGAATGGCTGGAGACAATAAATGTATGTGTCAGAGAAACAAGATACAGCACAAAATTAACTTAGAATTTCCATCTTTACGAGTGCATTTCTTTGTTATTTCTTTTGTTTTAGCCATTTCTTTATTCTTTAAAATTTCATAATTTTTATCGCTGTAGATCCTGCATGTTTCTTAATAATGTTTTCACAGATATTTTAAGATTTTATTGTGGTAATGAATAGACTCTTTTTTGTCAGTATATTTACTTTCTCGTTCTTAAATGTTAAGGTACTAGGAAGCAGAAGAATGGGTTACCTTGCTCCATTCAAGTCTGTTAATTTTAGCCAATGAGTGGGTAATCACAGTCCTAGCACTGCAACCTGTTTTTCATTGTTCTGGTTTGCCTCACTTCCCAAATAATTAACTAATAAAGCCAGCCTTGCCTGAAAAGAATAAGGGAAAATATTAAAGAACAATATCAATCATTCGATTTAATCAGTAATTGTTTTTTTAAGTTTACAGGAATTTCTGGTAACCTGTGGACATTAAAACCATGTCAAGAGAACTGATTGGTGCAAGAATTAATGGCCATTCTGATGCCTTCCTGTTTTATTGCCTAAATTTAAAATGCTTTACTATACCTTCCAGGAAGTTACCTGGATCAAGATATGGCTATGGGCAACATTAGAATCTCCAGATACTCCGCAGAGTTTTTATACCTGTGATCCCTGGGCAGCTGGAATTTGGGCTAAGGGCCTCCATCTTCTACCTGCTGGCTTGTTGCCAATAAAACACTTGCTTCTCCCCTCTGTTACGGTTTGTGTCTGCATGTCCCCCCAAATCCTCATGCAGTCATGGGGCGGGCTTCTAGATTTTTGATTGATCCATAGTCCAGTGCTGGGATTATGGGTGTGAGTGCCACACCTGCCCCTGGGGTGGGTAGTTTGCATACAATATAAGGGAGAGAAAGAGCCTTGCTCTCTGCCACTCCTCCCTTTTTGCTGTCGCTGCTTTTGCTGTTTTCTGCTGCCATGAATTGTTGCCCTCTGCCATGTGCCACTCTGCCTTGGAGCCAGCCGAGCATGGACTGAAACCTCCACAAACTGTGAGGTAAATAAACCTTTCCTTCCTTAATTCTGGGCATTGGGTGTTTTGTCTCAGCAATGAGAGAAAAGTAACTAAACACCCTCTCTCTGTTGCAGGTGTCATCCAGTGGCTGTGGAACCTGATCTTCCATAATTACAGTATTTGAACTTATTTGTTTTGTTTTATTTTTTAGTACCTTGCCCCTGCCAGGCAGGTGCTTGTGCCACTGAGCTATCTTCCTGGCCCTGAACTTATTGGGAATTGTCTTTCATCTCTGATTTTCATTCACTCATAAAAATAGTTATTTACAGTCACTAATGCCAGAGGTACATCACATGAATGTAGCATTAAAGTCTACTATAAGAAAGTTTATTTTTCTGGCTATTCCCATTTCTGTACTGTTCTTTTTTTGTTGTTGTTGTTTTGTTTTTGGTGCTGGGAATCATACTCCAGACCTTGTGCTTTCCAGGCAGGTGCTGTAGCGCTGAACTATATTATATCCCTGGTAGTACTGTTCTTTGTCATTCCTCACTTTCTTTTGTGATATCTTGATCCAGGTAACTTCCTGGAAGGTATAGTAAAGCATTTTAAATTTAGGCAATAAAACAAATCACTGGTAGATATGACTACACCAATTATTATCTGGTTATAAAATTTTTTTGATATGTATACTATGGGGGATTGAACCCAGGGGTTCAGGCATGCTAGGCAAGTGCTCTATTACTGAGTTATATACCCAACCCTTTTTTATTTTATTCTGAGACAGGGTCTTGCTAAATTGCCTGGGCTGGGCTCAAACTTGTGATCCTCCTGCCTCAGCCCCCTAATTAGCTGAGATGAAAAATATATGCCAAAGACCTGGCTAGGTACAGAATTTTTGGCTAACCTTGATATCTGCTTTCAGGTGACCAGCTTGGGGAAGTAATTATATTTTTCTGGTTATATATTGCTTTGTTATAAACCCCCTCAAAACTTGGTGGCTTACTCTGAAGTACATTATTGTCATTCATGGTTCTGTGGGTTGCCTGGACCTTCCTGAATGGTTCTCACTGAGGACCTGCAGTCACAGCAAGTATGAAACCTCCAGTAGGCTGACAGCCGAGAACAGTTCATGGGACCAAGCTCTTAACTGTGGGATCGAGTTGCGAAAATAGCTGAGACAGACCTGGGCCAGCAGAGGATAGTTTTTAATTTCCACATTAGAAGTTGTTTAGTCTGGTGCTTCTCAAACTTCACTGTGAATACAAATTGCCTGCTAGTCTTGTTCAAATGCAGATTCTGATTCAGTGGTCTGGGAAGGACCTGAGCATCTACATTTCTGAGTGCCCAGCTGATAATGCCTGATGCTAATATCCACCAGCCATCTTTTTGGGAGTTTGTCTGTCTTCAGGCTTTTCCCAGGGGAAAGTCTCCTGGAACTAACTTTTATCCCCCCTAACAGTCTTGTAAAAGAATTCACGTGCTGTGTAATTCATTACTATTTAAAGTATAACTTCAACGGTTTGAATATAGTCACAGAATTGCAAAACCATCACCACCACCCACTTTAGAACATTTTCACCGCCCCAAAAGAAACCCCACTCTTCAACTCTCACCCCAAAATCCCCTTCCCTGCTGTGCTCCACAACCACTAACATTACTTTCTGCTCTCTACTTTTGCCTGTGCTGGGCACTTCCTAGAAATGGACTCATACGCTATGTGGTCCTTTGTGTCTTCCTTTTTTTTTTTTTTTTGTTTTTCTCCGGTACCGGGAACTGAACTCACGACCTTGCGCTTGCCAGGCAGGCGCTTTTGCCGCTGAGCTAACTCCCCAGCCCCTCTTCTTCCTTTTTTTTTTGAGACAGGGTCTCGCTCTGCAGTTCAGGCTGGCCTTGATCTCACTTTGTAGCCCAGGCTGGCCTCAAACTTGCAATGATCCTCCTGCCTCAGCCTCCCGAGTGCTGGGATCACAGGGGTGTGCCACCACGCCCGGTTGTGTTTCCTTTCTTTCACCAAACAGAATGCTTTCCAGGTTGCTCCTTGTTGTACCATGTATCAGTGTTTCATTCCTTTGGAAGGTGGAATAGTACCCTGTGGTATGCATAGGCCACATTTTGTTTATCTGTTCAGTGCTTGCTTCAGCACATATACTAAAATTGTTTATCCATTCATCACAACATAAACATTTAGGTAGTTGTGACTTCTTGGTTATTATGAATCAAATTTCTATGAATATCTGTGTATACACTTTTAGGTGGATGTGTATTTTCACTTCTCTTGTGTATGTACACCTTTCATAAAACTGCGGGGTCATAGGGTCGCCCTGTGTGACTTGGGGAGGAACTACCAGAGATGTTTCCCACGTGGCCACACCATGCTTCATGCCTGTCAGCAGCATACAAGGGTCTCAATTTCTCAACAACCTTTCCAACACCTGTTATTATCTATCTTTTCTATTACAGCTGTTCCAGTGGTTGTGAAGTGACAGCTCACTATAGGTGTTTTGTTTTCTTCTTTTGTGGTACTGGGAACTGAAACCCCAGAATTTGTACTGAACCACACCTACAGCCATTTTATTTATTTTTAAATTTTTTTTAAAATTTTGATATAGGGTCTAAGTCTCTAAGTTCCTAAAACTGGGGTCAAAACTGTGAGTATCCTGTCTCAGCCTCCCAGAGTGCAGAGGTTACATTCATATGCAACCGCAGCCAGCGTGGTTGTAGCTTTAATTTTCATTTTCCTGGTTACTCATGATGTCCAGACTCTTGCAATGTGCTTTTTGGACATTTTTATATTTTCTTTACAGAAATACCTATTCAGAAACTTTACTCATTTTCATTTACTTATTTATTTTGCAGAGGGAGCTCACTATGCTTGATTATTTATTTATTGTTGGGGTGGTGGGGATTGGACCCAGGGCCCTGTGCGTAGCAGGCAATTGCTCTACCACTGAGCTGCATCCTCAGCCCTCTTGCTGGTTTTCCCGGGCTGATCTGGAACTCCAAGGCTCAAGCAATCCTCTCACCTCTCTCTCTGGAATAGACGGGACTACAAGTGTATGCCACCACCAGATGTTTTGTTTACTGTAGATTTAGTTTATTTATCTTTGATTTTGTTTTGTTTTGTTTTGTTTTTTGAGACAGGATCTTGCTATGTAGTTCAGGCTGGCCTTGAACTCACTATGTAGCTCAGGTTGGCCTGGAACTCCCAGCAATCCTCCTGCCTCAGCCTCCAGAGAATCATGATTACCTATTTGTGCCACCACACCCAGTTCTATTTGTCTTTTTAAAAATTTTAATTAAATTTATTTTAAACTGATACATAAAATTATAAAACATATATATTAATGGGAAACCATGTGATGCTTTGATATATGTATACATCATGTAATGTTTAAATAAGTTAAATATGTCTGACTTCAAACATGTACCATTATGATTAAAATAGCCCTTTCTTCTGGCTTTTTGAAATACAGTGTACAGTACATTATTGTTATCTCGTGTACAACAGTCCTTCTCTTGTACTGCAGCTCAGTACCCTGAGCAACATTTCCTCAGCCCTCCCTTCCCTATTTGTCTTTTTATTTATTTAGTTTTTGTCTTTTTAAGATAGGGTCTCAGTATGCAGTTCAGGCTGCCCTTGAACTAACTTTGTAGCCCAGGCTGGCCCCCAAACTCACAACGATCGTCCCGCCTCAGCTTCCTAAGCACTGGGATTACAGGTGTGTACCACCACAACTGGCCCCCACTTGTCTTTTTATTACTGGATCGTAGGAAGAAAATTTTAAAAAGAGCAAGTCACTAACTTCCTGGAAGCTGACTTTTTTGCTCATTTCCAAACCTGCTTTTGTTTTGTTTTGTTTTTACTTTTACTTTCTTCTTAAAACCTTCATATGAAGAGAACACAGCAAGAATGGGAAACACGAGTTTCTTGCTGGGTGTGGCAGCAGCACGTAACTGTAATACCAGCTTGTGAGAGGCTGAGGCTGAAGGATGGTGAGTTGAGACCAGCCTGGACAATTTAGCAAGATCTTGTAGCAAAAATAAATAAGTAAATAAATAGGCTAAGGATGTATGTAGTAGTTCAATGTGAAGGCTCTGGGTTCAATAACCAGTATTACAGGGGCTGGGAATTTAGCTCAGCGGCAAAAGCGCCTGCCTGGCAAGCGCAAGGTCGTGAGTTCGGTTCCGGTACCGGAGAAAAACCAAAAAAAATAAAAAAAATTAAAAAAATAACCAGTATTACAAAAAATAAAAAAATGTTTAAAAAGGTGTCAATTGATTCTTGACTATTTAAACAAAAACTATGCAAGCACGGGAGCCCCTGCTCTGAGAGCCCTGGGCAGAAACGAGGATGAGATGAATGACATGGAGAGTCGATCTTTGACTCAATTAGGCTGAATCAATCTTGTCCCTGAGTTCCCAGGGAAATTCAATTACAGGTCAAGTGGAGGAAGCCCAGTAACTGGGGCTTAAGCAGCTGAAATGACAGGTGGTCAATAGCAGCCCGGGCATGAGTTTGACTTCAAAGTCCCCAAATCTGTAGTGAGAACAGGCAGGAGAGTTGGTAGGAGTAGAAGGCTCGTGGTTTGAAGAACAAACCATTGAGAGCTGTGCCCAAGGCCTGGGAGATGGGACAGACGGCACTGGCAAAGGCGTTGCCACCCCGGGACCACCTACCCAGTTACTGGCCACGCCTGTAACTGGTGTCTCACTGGTCACGGGGGCTCCTGGTCATGACCAGCAAATCCATCCGGGAGCTGTCAGCATCTCCAGCTGAGTACAGCTGTGTGTTTGGCCAGAAACTGCAGTACCCTGGCCAGGGCCAAGGTCCGAGCGGGGAGCCGCCAGAAGTGGGCTCGGTGGGGAGAGACCCCCCGCCCCGCCCGAAGGGAAAGGGCATCTCTAGGAGCCGCTGTCCCCTTGAAGCTGAGACGCAGTACGCACCCGCTCCAGTGGGGACACAAAGACTGCAAGGGAGTCTTGGTATTAGTCAAAAGCCAGATGCTATAAATAAAAAGACTCATAATGTTGTATTATTGTACATTCTAATCAAGATAAGGACTTTTGAACCAAAGTCCCTAGCTCACCCTGGCTAGGTACCCAAGACCATATGCACATAAGGTAATGTGGTTAAGGATGGACAAGTGGGGTTTCCCAGACTTCTCAACATGAAAATCCATGCACGTGGGTTTCAGATATGTTGGTGAGTCCTCACAGGGGCTGCAGTTAGATTTGGAGGATACAGGACTATAACAGTTGATGAGATCAAGGTGAGAAGTTTGAATGAAAATTGTAACTTTGGTGATACCAGGGACCGAACCCAGGGCCTGGTGTTAGACAAGTGCTGTACTATGGAGCTGTAGCCCCACCTTATTTTATTTTATTTTTGAAACATTTTTAACAATGTCTTGCTAAATTGCCCAGGCTGCCCTTAAATTTGCAATTCTCTTGTCTCAGCCATCAGAGTAGTTGGGATTATAGGCATGCACCAACATGCCCAGTGTTATGGTTGATACATTGTGTCAACTTGGGGAGTCTAGAGGTTTGGCTAAGTCTCTCAGCAGTTCTGCCTCTTGGGGTGAAAAGGACACGCCCTTACCCTTCTGGGATGTTGTTTATTGTGTTAATTTGAGAAGTTTAGAAGGTTAACTATGCAACTCAGAAGGGGTCCAGGGTGCTTAATTTGTATTCATCCTGAGCCTGTGCAAGAGGCAGGCATGCAGAGGGTGTGGGTGTAGAGGAGGACCCCCACCTCCCCAGAGCCCGTAGACTGCATTAAAAAAAGGAATTGAGGAAGGACTTCTTGCTGGTTCTTCCCAGGACCTCCGATCTTCGCCTTCAGTTTGATGGTCTCCTGGCTTCTGGTGCAGACTGTTGGGCTTCCCGCTGAACTCTCCAGCCTTCATTATAGATTCTTCAGCATTCCGTCACAGACCCATCAGCCTTTTGATACGTACTTGCATAGACACCTCAGCGAGCTCCAGGCCCGGGGCTGGGCTCTTCAATCTCCAGCGTGCAGACACCCTCTGCACGCTCCCTCATCCAGCTCTGTAGCTGACCATTGTAAGCCAAACTTGTAATTTTTTGTACATTTGTTTATCTTGTATTATATCTGTTCCTCTAGTAAACCCTGACTGATACACCCAGCAAAACCACAACTTATTTACTTTTGTTTTTTTTCTCCGGTACGGGGAACCAAACTCACGACCTTGCGCTTGGCAGGCAGGCGCTTTTGCCGCTGAGCTAAACCCCCAGCCCAACCACAATTTAAAAAAGGGTCTCCTTTCACCTGATGGTCCTGTGGGGTGGGCTACTGTGCTTGGCTGGGGAATGCTTTCCCTACCTAGAACTGTGAAGTAGAAGGTATGTAAATCTGCCCTTCTGCCAATATTGATTGATCATGCTAAGTGGCATGACCAATAAAACTGTCAAGCCCACACAGGTTGTTCATTTGAAACAGTGTAGAGCAGCTGGTGATCAAAAAGCGTCGCGCTGTAACTAACGATGCGTTAGAAGCTGTGGCGGTGTGGACAGAGCCTGTACAACAGCTCTGTGTGGAGGGCAGACTTGGGCTATGGCAAAAGCACTGTCCACTAACAAGCATTGGGATATTACACCAGAAACTTCCCATTTGAGAGACAATTATAAGCTTGCTATTGAACATTAATTGAAACTGCAACTATGACCGCAGGACATGAAATCATCTGGGGATCTGAAATTCTCATAATGTCTTGGATGCTTTTGGGGAAATGCTGTTATAGGGTTAAAAGTGCCCGAAGTGTTCCATAACAACATAGAAACGGTCGATATAGGAACGGCCTACCAAAGGAACACAGTGTTATTCACGAGAGGTTTCTCTCTTCCCCCGGGGCTGATTTGGAATCATCTGAGACGCTAGGCCGCTGGATCCCGTGGTCACCTTGACCACTTAGGCTGCACCCTAGGAGCAGATCCTGTTAACCAAAAGTTCCTTGCTTTATGGATGGCAGTTCCAAGGTGCGCGGAGAGCACCTGTTTGGAAGATCATTATTCTAACTTAAGGTAAAGACAGTCAGCTCAATGGCCTAATTATATGCTTGAGCCTACAAGAGATTGTGCCAACTCATGGGTGGTGGCTGATGGGCTGGCTTTGGAGCTGGGCAGAAGGTCAATGGAACTATGAGAGCGATCCCCACACAAAGCATGACCCATGAAACCACTGTGGGAACGTAAGGGCTGTGTTAAAGTCGGACATGTCAAAGTTCATCACAACCCCCTTTCAGGATTGGAGGGTTATTGGAACCTTTAAGTTGAGATCCTCCTGTGCTGGCTTGAGTTGGTCGCCTGGATCCACAGAATGAGCTGTCATGGGGAAACTACAGTACTACAGAGATGGGCTGAATCTACACAGTTCCTCTTGTACCCTGTTATGGTCGAGATATACAATGTCCCTTCCCCCTCAAATCTCATGGGTTCAGAGGTGGAGCCTTTGGAAAGCGATTGGATCGTAAGGGCTCTCACTTCTTCAGTGGATTGATCCATCACTAAGATCATAATTTGATGGCATTATAGGGAGGTAATGGAAACTTAGGAGACGGGGCCTTGTTGAAGGCACCAGGCCATGGCGTGTGATCTCAGGAATGACATCTTGCCCTTGGCTCCTCCCCTTCTGGCTCTTGCTCTCTGTGTTTCCTGGCCATGAAGTGAACGGCTTTCCTCTATGACGTTCTTCTGCTGTGATGTTTCTACTTCACCAGAGGGCAAAAGCAACGGAGCCAGCTGACCTGGACTGAAGCCTCTGAAACCATGCACCAGAATAACACTTTCCTCTTTTGAGTTATTCTCAGGTGCTTCGTCACAGCAACCTAAAACAGACTAATACACACTGTCTCAGGCGTAGAGTACCAACAAGAATGTTTCTGTTAGCAACAAGTGAGGGGAAGGCCCCACATATAGCTGGCAAGTTAGATGATGCCAGTAGCCCTGGGAGGCTACAAATGGGCCCTGATAGAAGCAGACACTCTGCACTAGTCTTTGCCTGGTACTAGATGCAAATGCTTAAAATACTACAAAGGGTTTAAGACAGGACTGCATTGATCTAGATCCTCAAGTTGCTTGTCTTGACACCGAGGAGAATATTTCCATCCACAGAATAATAATTTGATAGGAGTTGGAATGCAAAATTGAAGCATTTGTTGTCTATATTGGGGGAAATGAAGGCATAAGAGACTGGTTAGCACCACTTCGTGAGTGTGTGCTTACACTCAGTATAAGGAAGACCAAGGCAGGGTCCCCGCTGGATAGATACTCCACCTCCCTGGGAACTGGGGAGACGGGCGGGGAATGCTGGCACAGGTAAACAATTCTTTCCTGTCTCACCTTCCTTTCCTTCTACCTCACTGATACAGAAGTCTCCAGACCAAGGCTACCATGTGAGTGCCAGGGATGTGCAGATGATCCCAAAGCAAGAATCTGCAACTATCCTTTAAAACTTCATGCCAGGCTCCCTAGGGGCTAATAGGGGTGGACTGTGTATTTACCCACCCAGCAAAACTGGGGTCAACAGTGAATACAGCTGATGCCTATTGGTTGAGTAATCCTTGCCCCAGTTCTGCATCTGTGCAACCTTATCCCGAATGGATGGGAGAGGATGGAGGGACACACTTGCTAGAATCGTCTTGCTGTGGCATTCTGGACCAGCACAGTGGCCAGACTTCGCATCCCTTCCCAAGGTAGAAAAATTGGGATACAAATGGAGAGAAGAAGAAATGATAGCTGGGTGGAAAGGAATGAAGAAATGGGTATGTGTCTTAGACACAATACCTGACAACCAAACCTTACAAGAGAATTATCTACAAGTTCCACCTGGTCCACCACACCAGGTGTGGACGATTTCACCCAGACTTCCGGTTACAGACAGACCGGCCCTCTACTTCCCCTTGCTCAGGCTACTTCAGTTTCTTTGCTACTGGTCAGTCAGGGAGACGGATCTGAGCCTGTCTCCTTGTTGCCTGACCTACAATAAAGCTTTTAAACTGCTGTCACAGTATTGGCCTCTGTGTGCCTTCGGGCAGCGAGTCCTCGTTCAGTCAGAATTGTTCAGGTTGTAGCCATACTTCCACACCGTGTTAACCTGGACCTTGTTGCTAATTCAACTGTCTTACATAAACAGGCCTTGCGCTTATACTGATACTGGTAATCAACTGTGTTGGGGAAATACCCGGCCTGGGGAAGAGCCAGCAGCTAATTCCTGTTCTTGTACTCTGAGAGGCCTGGCCACATGCAGACACTACACAGATATACAGAGTTCCTCAACCACGTGCCCCAGCTGAGCTATCAGGAAACAGTGGCAGGGTGCCAGCCCTGCCTGTGAGGGCTCTTGGCTGCCCCAGCCAGCATCGTGTGGAGCAAAGAACTGTCCAGGTGACCCCCTGTAGAATCACGAAATGACAGATAGTTATTGCTTCACGCCACGAAACACTGGGTGTTTTATTTCCCAGCAATAAGTAGAAAAATACCTGATATTCCCAATTTTGAAGGTTTCTGGGGTTGTGCTGGGTTTTGACACCTACCCCTACCTGCCAGTGCCCAGCTTGGGTCTCTCTGCTCTGCTGGACAGTCCTTGCTCATCCGTCCTCTCCACACTTTCTAGAATGTTCGCTTCTCTTGTCTGTTTTCATCTCTCTCCGTTTCTCCTGTTCTTGTGGGTTTACCCCTTTTAAAAGTCCCTTTATTGTAATTTTAGTCACTAGTGCAGTCTGTCGGAGAGGGGTCTCTCCTCCTGTCTGAAGCTGACCTCGAAATCTGTATCTGTACCCCACCCCCACACAGTCTCACTCGTCTGCCTTGTGCTTCACCCTCTTTTCTGCCTGTGTGCTGAGGGCTGCCCAGGACCTTCACCCAGTCTCCAGCAGCGGAGCCTGCTTTGTCTGTAGTCCTCTCAGTCCTTGTCATCTGGGTTAGGCTGGCTCCACGCTCAGCCCCATGTGACCCAGGCTTTGCCAGTCCATCACATTGCCTGGTGACAGAGATGGACCCCAGGGTGGACGGGGGACCGAAGTCAAGCCAGAGAGACCCAGGGCACTCAGCTCTTGGACTTAGTTGAAGACAAAGTCTTCACTGGGCCTCACTGAATTGAACTCTAGAAGGCTGGGAGGCCAGAGCTGCTGCAGCCACTTTGCCACTAAAACAAGAGAGCTCTTGGACAATAAAGCCAGTCAGAGGAGAGCAAAGCCTAACAGGCTTGGGGCTGTCAGTACCTGAATCCCGCTGTGCCTGAAGTCAGCCCTACATCTCACTTTTTCTGTTGTGAGGCCATTCGTGCTTTCTGCCTTAGCCTGTCTAGTGCTGTGGCTCTCCCTGAATCAGCTGTCTGAAAAATCAGGTTTTCAGGCAACACCACAAAGACAAAGAAACAGCTCTCTAAAACCCAGATACCAAAAAAATACCCTTAAGACCGCCTATAGCGCCCCCTGGTGGAAAACATTGTTTTTCAGAATCTAGAAAAATAGGCTTTCATTTTAGTTCACCCAGCAGTATGTATACAGAGTACTTGTAGGTTATTTTTGAACAGCTTTCCTAGTTCAAAAAATACGTAATTGCTGCTGTTTATAATCTGGATCCCAGCCCATTCCCACAATGCTTTGTAGTTCAGAGGTACAATCCCAAATGAAAAGTCCTGAATCATCCAGGGAATGTAGAATGTGCTAGAACACTAGGTATCAATTTTCATAGATACCAAAACAGAGAAAAATATGACGGGAGGAAGGTATAGAAGCAGAGAACTAGAAAACAATAGAATTTTAAAACCCAGGCAAGTGTAACGCCATTGCCTTCTGCTTTCAGGAAGGACTGTACCTCACACTTGCCTCTGTTTTCTCCCCAGGTCCCATGGAAACGAACAGAGAATTACACAGATAAAAAATTATCTGTTTCAGCAAACCAGAAACTGCAGAGAATGACATCAAAGAGGGTGAAAAATTGAGGAAATGTATTGTTTTCAGTTACAGCAAAGTCCCCACACCTAGGCTGAGCGCTCACCCCAACGGAGTGGAAAGCGGGGCCTGAGTGCCCCAGGCTGCAGGGCTTCTGAGCTGTGCTGGTGCTGGGTGGCAGGTCCCCCCAGCCCGCTGTCCTTCCTCCCTAAGTCGGGAGGGGAAGTTTGCAGAAGCCACACGGGGAAGGGCGCAGGGCCCCGGCAAATTCCAGCCACCGGCCCAACCCGGTCACTTCTGCAGCCGGAGGACAGGAGGCTAGGGAGGGAGTAATCCTGCCCACATCAGTGGACGCAATAGTCGTAGGTGCCCTTGGTACCTGTGCGAGGCTCCAACGCCCCTCGCCTTATGCCTGGGCGCCCCCCTGTGGCTAGTCTGATCCCTGCAGGAACTGTCCTCTTGTGGGCCCACACGGTACCCAGAGGGGCCAGCCTCACGCTGTGCTTAGGTGGGGTGCTGAGAAGAGGAGGGGACCTGAGAGAGGTAACAAAAGATGATGTGTGCAGATACCGAAGGAACCCACACGAGCCTGCAACGCATCGTCCTCCACCTCCACCCCAAGAGTGAGCGGTGGACAGGAACCACCTAAGAAGTGAGGGCCATAAACTTCCTGCAAAAGATAGGTGAGGGAGAACAGCCCCCAGCTAGTCTTAAGATACTTGAAATATGCAAATTAATGTGTTGAACACATACAAATCAATATTGCCAGTAATTCTAATGACAGCATCTTGTAGTCGTTAAAAACAATTTGGTGTAGAGCTGGGCGTAGTGGCGCACGCCTGTAATCCCAGCACTCGGGAGGCTGAGGCAGAGGATCGTTGTGAGTTCAAGGCCAGCCTGGGCTACAAAGTGAGCTCAAGGCCAGCCTGAACTGCAGAGCGAGACCCTGTCTCAAAAAGACAAACAAAAACAAAAACAACTTGGTGTACCCAATATGGTGCATCCATGCAATGGAGTATTATTTGTAGTTTTAAATAATGAGATTCTAATACATGCTACAACATGGATCAATCCAGAAACAACTGCGCTAAGAGAAATAAGCCAGACATGAGGACAGTCATGGTTCTACTTATGTGAAGTGCCTAGCTTCGGCCAACCCGCAGAGAAGAAAACAGGATACAGCAGAGTTTACCAGGGCTGGAGATGGGAAGGTGGAGAAACTGTTGTTTAATTGTTTTTTCTTGGAGGTGATGAAAGCATTTTGGGTACAGTTAGTGGTGATGGTTACATATAACCGTGACTTAATGGCACTAAACTGTAGGCTTAAAATGGTAAATTATACGTCATGTGTATTTCACCACAACAACCCCCTCCCCACAACCTGTTAAAGGACCAACCAGAGAGCAAAAAGAATTCTAGGAAATTGAGACTATAAAAAGGAAAACGAAATAGAAGCACAGAAGAATGGAATGGGCCCTACTTTAAATTCATTGAGATTCAGAAAACTAGCCAAAGAATTTTCTTAGAAAAATTTTGAAGTCTCCTTTGGATTTATAATTATTTCCATCTTTAGTAAGTCCTATTTTCAAACAAGGCTGTGGTCCCAATGTAAAGACTCAGCCATCAACTCAAAAACCAGCATTTACTCCACGGAACACAAAATCCTGTGCATCTCCCCTAAGGCTGGGGTCCTTAACACAAAGGTGTGACTTAGAGGAGATGCACAGAGAGGAAGAGCTCCACACTCTGTCTTGCAGGAGCAGACGCAGCTCCTCAGGTCCTGCAGGCTGTAGGAAGAGGGTGGGCTGTGCTATGGTTTGGATCTTACATGCCTTCTGAAGGCCCAGCTTTGAAGCCTGCTCACTGCTGGGAGCTGGGAGAACCCTTAGAAAGTGGGGCCTAGTGAAAGATTTCAGGTCACTGGGGGTGTGCCCTTGAGGGGATATTGGGTCCCTGGCCATTCCCGTGTCTCTCTTTTTGCTTCTGGGCCCCCATAACATGAGCAGCTCCCTCCACCATACACCCCACTGCCATGGCACACTACCATTCCACAGGCCCCAAGGTGACTGTACTAACCACCAAGTGACCTCTCAGGAGCTATGAGCCAAAATCACTATTTCTCCCTTTAAATTAGTTTGCTAAGTATTTTGTCACAATGGCAGAGAGCTGACTAATACAGGGGGAAAGACAGAGGCAGTTCACAAAGGTCAGGCACACATAATCCCCATCTTGGTTCAGAACTACGGACTCCTGATGCGGTGGAAACCATCCAGATGACTACGGAGGGAGCTCGTGGACAGGATGCTTCAAACCAGGAGAAGCCCCTCGGGTAGCTGCATCCAGCAAGGATTTGAGCAAGAACACAGGACAGGCAGGGAGTGGGGGAGAGAGAAAAGCCGGAAATAAATAGCCCATGCGATGTCTCACATTGCAGGAGGATGCAGGGGTCCAGGGTCCAGCCGGATGCAGTGGGTAGAAGCCAATCTGCCGAGAGGCCCTAGCCAACTGTGACTTGGGCTTGAGGAACGGGGACATTGGTGGCCAGCAGCCATGGATGCGATGGCCAGGTTGATCTTGTGGCTCCACTGGATACTTGTCTCCACTGGACCATCTTGGGTCAAGGGCTGGCTGAGGTCGGCACAAAGACACCACTCCTCTCCCAGCACTCTGACAAGCCACCATGGGAAAGGCAGTGGGAGGAGGAAGAACATCCCTTCCCTGTGCAGAAGATTAAGTTGGAAATGGAGTGTATTTATTCCAAAGAGAACATTTATCTGGAAGAGACAAAGACTCCATTAACTATCAAATTAATGTATTTCCTCTTGCGGCCAGTTCAAGACCAGTGATGGACATAAGCGATCCCCATTATGTGCACATCTGAGTGTGTTGTGCAGATTTACAGCCCTGCTGTGTAAACATGGATCAGAGTAAAGAACATAATAAACTGTGAAATGCAAAAAAATGGTGGGAAAGGAAACCAGCAAAACATATGGTTCAGTCTTTTTTTTTTTTTTTATGGCACTGGGAGTTGTGGAACTCAACTCCACATATCCCTATCCCTTTTAAAATTTTTTGTTCATTTTGAGATAGGGTCTCATTAAGTTGCTAAGTTGCCTGGGCTGGACTCAAACTTGCAATTGTCTGGCCTCAGCCTCCCGGAGAGCTGAGGTTACAGGTGTGCACCATCGCTACGGGCTTTATAGTTAAGTATTCGTTGTTCCAAAGTGTTTGAAAAACTTCATGCAACTGATAAATCACAGAAATAGAAATATCATGGAAATATAAAACACAACATTTTTAAAATTCTGGAACTAAAATGCTAGAACTTAGACTCTTAACTAACTGGGTACATGTATTGTTTATAAATTTCGTCTTAATAATTTTTATTTTTGTATTAGTAAAAATAAAAATTGGGAAAAATAATCTTGATGTTTGAAAAAAGAAAAAAAACAACACCCAGAAACTCCCTGCCCCACCACATGGGCTCTGCACGAGCCGCTAGTGTGAGTTCTCTCTCAGCAAGGCAGCCTCACGGCAGCCAGATGCCCACCCTGGTGATATTTGACCTGGCCTAAGAAGTCACCTAACATCCCTTCTGCCATTACTCTAGCCACTTAGAGTCAAAGGAAGGGGACACAGCTACCAAGCCTCAGGGATGCATGCCAAAGTCAGCTTGTGGGCCACGTGTGACAGGAGGGATGTTGCCGCAGCCCTCTTTAGAAAACACAGACTGCTGCCCCTGCCTCTGGCCGCACTTCTGCACATCCCTCCCACAGGAGAGTCAGGTCTCATCCTACTAGGACATCAGCTCAGAGTCTAGGACTTCAGCAATCAAATTGGATCCAGATGCAGTTGAAGCTTCACAAACACGAGTAGCTGATTTTCTACAGCTCTCAGGCACCTATTCTGAATTGAAAATGAGATCACCCAGGGCTGTTGTGTGCAAATCCACCTGGAGTATATGTCAGACCACAACATTCTGCCAGTCCTCCCTGGACATCTCTGCCTGCGCACAATTTGTGCTGTGTAAACTCTGAATAGGTAAGAAACTCTGACTTCACTAACTGGATGTCATCTCCAATTGAGGGATCTCTTCCCTCAGGTTCCTTAACTTTAATACTGTCAACTCTCGCTTGCCTGACAAGTGTGATGTCGTGAGTTCAATTCCCGGTACTGGAAAAAAAAA
>NW_004955467.1:8922509-8961894 GCF_000276665.1 Chinchilla lanigera | reverse complement strand
TACTGTCAACTCTCATAGCTATAGTCCATGCTGAATTCAGATTTTTGAACATAAGCTGATAAAACTTTGATGTGTTCACATAGTGGTCCTATCAGTTAACCTCTTTTCCCATTTTGGAAAGTATATAGCAATGCTTGTTTTTAACGTTACTTAAGATACAGGGCCAGGTGCAGTGGTACATGCCTGTAGTCCCAGCACTTGGGAGGCTGAGACAGGAGGGTCACTGTGAGTTCAAGGCCAGCCTGAACTGCAAGTGAAACTCTCTCTCAAAAAGGCCAAAATAAATAAATAAATAAATAAAAGATACTTATCTAGGGGGATGGGAATACTGAAAGGAACATTCTCTTACATTTGACATAGCTGAAACAAAGATAAAAACTGTTTACCAATAACACCATGTTCATTGCTAATTTAGAAGACCCAGTATTATGCAATCAGTTTGTAAGGAGAAGAACAGGGGCAAGGGATGTGGCTCATGACAGGACACTTCCTAGTACGTCTGAGGCCCTGGGTTCGATTTCTAGCATGGGGAAGGGCACAAAATACACCAGATCCTGGAAATGTAACATTAGAGACTGAGTCTAAAATGAGCTACTGGGGACTTGATAGGAAATATACTAACGTGCCCAGGGCAGGCTTGAACTTGGAATACTCCGGCCTCTGCTTCCCAGAGTGCTGGGATTATAGGCACATACTACCATGCCCGGCTCTGAGCTTGCATTTTCAGATGTGCTATTCAGCATGAACAAAAGTAAAGAAGACCTGTGTTTAGTGTCCTGTGATTGTTGTAACAAATGACCACAAACTTTGTGGTTTAAAACAGCCCCCACTTATCTTCTTATGGTTCTGGAAGTTGCAAGCCCTGAAGCCAGTTTCGCTGGACCTTGATCCTTCTGCTGGGAGTGCTGTGTTCTCTCTGGAGCCTCCAGGGAGAATCCATTTCCTCCCTTCTTCCAGCTTCTAGAATGATGTTCCTCACATCTGCTGGCTCACGGTTTCAGAACTGAAGCATCTTGCCTTGCTTGATGTCAGACTGCCTGCTGCTGCCCTCTTATAAGAAAGGACACTTGTGGGCTGAGGATGTAGCTCAGTGGTAGAGCACTTGCCTAGCATAGGTAAGACCCTGGATTCAATCTCCAGCACTGCTAAATAAATAAATAAATAAATATTTTCAAATAGAAATAAAAAATAAAAGAAAGAAAGAGGATTAATGGGTAATTTCCCATCTCAAGATTCTTCAATTTTCAAATGTTATATTCCACACTTTATTTATATTCAAATAGAGAAATGGTGTTTAAATAAATGAAGTAAATCTGTATCTCAGAACAGAATATCCAAAATGTTAAGAATTGAAAAGTAGAAATTAATCTTTAATAGCCAACTGGAAGATATAATAGAAGAAAAGAATCTACAAGAGCAAAAGATAAAAAATCCTTCTGATAACCTTGAGGAGAAGCTTATAGAGCTTTTTTTTTAAAAAAAGTTGAGAACACTACAGAGGGACACAAAAGAAGGCTTCAATAGATAAAAATATATGCCATGTTCTTGCATAGAAAGATTCAACATCAGAGGATGTTTGCCATAAGTTAATTTATAAATTTAACACAATAACAAAGAAAGTACCAGTGATTTTCAAAAACTAGGAGAATTGATTATGATGGCCGTATAAAAAATTAACATGTAATAACCAGAAAAATCCTGGAAAGGAGGTGCAGTAGGAGAGAGAGCGGAGTAACTCTATTAGTTAACTAAAAATATCCTACTAGTTCAGTAATGGAAACAATATGGCACCGACTTACATTATACAGACTGACCAATGAACCAGGAGAGAAAATCCAGAAATGCATGCAGATGCATGCAGGAATGTTCTTTCTGGTGAATGTGGGAGAGATGAATTATTCAGTGAATGGTAAGAGGACAGCTGGGAGCTAGCCAGCAGAAAGCAAAGTTGGATCCACATCTGACATGTCACATCGGTATAATTTCTGAAGGGACCATGATCTAAAGGGAGAAATTGCACATCCTTGAGGGAAATGTTGGAGAATCGTTTAAATTTTCTAATAGTGCTTTAAAAGTTAGAAGACATTTATAGAATTTAAAAAGATACATTTAAAAACAGGCTTGGCAAAACATATCCATATTTAAACAATAGATGCATAAACTGGATTTTTCTTTTTACAAATCATGTCGCAAATGTATATTTTCTGAACACAGAATTCTAAAAGAGATTAAAAGAAAAAGACCAATAACCCAAAGGAAAAGTGAGCAAAGGTATATATAAATAGACAGTTCTCAGAAAATGATATGCAAATAGATGGATTATAAACATGAAAATATGTTCAGACTTGCTCAAAGAGAAATGCATATTTAAACTATACTATGATACCTTTTTTATGGCTTTTTTTTTTATCAGTTTGAAAATTCAGTTTGAAAATGCCAGTTTGAAAATGCCAGTTTGAAAATTTTTAGCATGCTTCAGCCTGTCTCTAGCCTGGGCAAAGTGATACTGTAGTCATTGCTGGTGCTAGTATAAATTGGTATAATCACTGTTTACCCTGGTCACTTACCCATCTACACATGCAAGCTCAGGTTTGTCCAAGGGCATTTGCTGGGCAATGTTACTAAAAACATAGACTAACTAGTTACCCCGGTCTTGGTACCTCCTGTCAATGGAAATACCAAGAAACAACCTTGAGACAAGAGACAACCTCCAAGAGACTGTTAAAGTGAAATAGTGAGGTACAGACTAGTGCTACTTTTAATGTAGGAAAGTACAATGTCATTTTCTTGTATACACGGAAGGAGCCCTAGCGCCTTTTAATAGTGGTTTCCTCCTAAGAGAAACACAGATGACAGGGAACAGGTACAGGAAGGAGACTTTTCATCACGTATTTTTGTTTGTTTGTTTATTTTATTTTCATAAAACAAATACAAAGCAAAATATTTTAAAGAAGGCAACAAATTGTAAAGCTGAAAATAAAATCATTAGTTTTCTCATATATGTATTTTCTTCCTTTTGTTCTTTTGTATGTGTGTGTGTGTTTGTGTGTGTGTGTGTGTGTGTGTGAGATGGGGTCTCATTATTTCACCCAGGCTGGTCTCTAATTCTTGGGCTCAAGTGATCCTCCTGTCTCAGCTTCCTAAGTACTTGGGACTACAGTTTCCTATCACTATGCCTGGCTTCCTATGTGCGTTTTAGAAAGCTATTAGCAGTGGCTATCTTTTGTCATGAGCAAGCTATGCTATTAACATAGACTGAACCCATTTGTATCTCTCTACAATATCAAAATTTACTGGGTAACAGTGAGTTTGCGAGCTGTGTCAGTTCTGTCAGTGTATCCACTGAGTACACACTCCAGATTTCATTCAATAGCCAGTGAGGCGGACAATCACAGGTTGTTTTATTATAATCTTGATTACTAATATCTGTCACACTCAAGTCACACTTCACACAATCATATAGACGTTACATACTGGCTAAGGGAGAATTAACAGTGGCTGCAGGAGCCCAAGAGGCAGAACTGAAAGCCAAGGCAGGGGCGCAGGAGATGCGGACCGTCGCCACAGAGGTCACCTAAGATTACAGACTGCGCAGAGGTCTGTAAACCTGTTTCCAAACTAAACCTGGGGCTTGAGCAGAGGGCAGAACTTGTACACCAGGCAGGGAGACTGAGCTGAGGCTGAAGGCAGGGAGTCGAGCCTTCTGCCCTTGAGAGCAGTCACCACGTGGTCTGATGGGTGACGGATCAACCTCCCCCACTGCTCCACCCCGGAGCTGGGTGTCCCTCCTTTTATAGGATCTATGTGGGGGATGGATCACTCATCCATCTGATCTGTCCTGTACCTCACTGGTTTGCTGTGACGTAAGTTTGCTAAATAGCCCATGTCCATGTGCCCCTGATTTGGCTCAATAAGTTTATAGGTGGTAATTGTCTTGTTAGCATGATTCATTTATTATTTTGTGCCTTAGGATTTTGCTGTGCATGGGAGTTGGTTTTGTTTTGTTTTGTTTGATAGGTTGGGTGTGTCCATACCTGGTGATTATCTGTACACACAGACAAGTTACCAAATCATTCTGCCTCAGCATTTGTGCTCAGAATGGAGCAAACTGATGGCTTATAAAATGGGGTCTCTCAAGGCAAGCCCAGCCTGAAAGCCGCTATTCTACGGAGTCCGCCAGAAAAACACACACTTCAGCGGTTCGCTGTTCTCATGCATGTCTGGAACCTCACGGCCACCACTCTGAGCACGTCTTGTGATCATAGAGGCCAAAAGTAACTTATAGCCATCTCATGACCTCTCAATAAACTTAGCATTAAAATATTTAAGCAAGTTTTTCCTTTCCCAGTATGTACTTTTTTTTTGGCAGACTCTGTAGATTACAGCACAGTGCGGCCTGCTTTACACATCTTTAAAAAGCTTTCTTTCTTTCTCTTTTTTTTTTTTTGTCGTTTTGAGACAGGGTCTTGCTATGCAGTTCAGGCTGACCTTGAGCTCACTTTGTAGCCCAGGCTGGTCTCAAACTCCCAACAATCCTCCTGCCTCAGCCTCCCGAGTGCTGGGATTACAGGCATGCACCACCACACCCAACTCTTTCTTTTTTATTTACAAATTTTGTATGCTTTAGTTTGTACGAGAAATAGTCACACTGAACATGGTGGTGCATGCCTGTGATCCCAGCACTCGGGAGACTGAGGCAGGAGGATCGTTGGGAGTTTGAGGCCAGCCTGGGATACATAGTGAGTTCAAGGCCAGCTTGAAATACATAGCAAGACCCTGTTTCAAAAAAAAAAAAGTCATTATTTCTATATCCAGAAAGAATGAAATTGATTTTACATATAACTTGTATTTATTTAGTCAGTTATCTGCAGTGCTAAGGATGAAACCCAGGGCCCTACATATGCTAAATAGCCCATGGGAGAGGGCTCTACCACTGAGCTATAGCCCCGGGTCCTGTTTTTTAATGTATTTAATTAATAATTCCCTCCTTACTACCCTTTAACAGTTGCAAACTATAGTTGAACAGAATGGAATCTCAGCTTTTACCCTCTACTTTAACCTTAGTGTTCCTTTCTAACTCAACTTGAATTTTATTTTAATGTGATTAATTGATCAATTGATTATTACTGAACCCTCCCCATCTCTAACCTTGCAGGACTGCTGTGCTACTCTTGAGATTCAGGCCAAATTTTTTTTTCCAAAAGTTGTTTTGCCTCATTTAAATTTAAGGAATAATTTTTCTTCATTTGCTATTTCAATAGCATAAGCAGAAGTAGCTCCACAGACAGACGTTTCTCATTCCTTCTGTCGGCTCCTCCAGACTTCACTGCTTTGTATGGGAGCCAGGGACAGGTCTGAAAGTCTCAGAAGAAAGCTAAATTTCCCTTTTTCTTATAAAGAAAGAGAAATCAGGACCTTCCTGAGTGAGGGTTCCCCAGTAGCTGAGATTATTTATAGGAGCTGGATACTTTAAGAAGTGGCTCCGCCCTTTGTGTGGAGAGGGCATGTTTTGTTTAATTAGCCCGCAACTGAGCAGTGGAGGCAAACTTAGTCAGCTTCTCTGGAAGGGAGGGGCAGCAGGATGGCTGTACGAGCACACCCCAGGAGGTTTAAAGCATTGTGCCTCTGGAGTGTGACATACAATGGCATGGCTGCTGTGGACAACAGTAGGCCAGTTGCTCAAACAATTAAAAATACAATTATCGTAGGGTCCAACAAGTCCACTTCTAGCCATATGCCCAAAAGAACTGAAAATAGAGACTCAGAATTGCACATGTTCACAGTAGCATTTTTCACAATAGCCAGAAGGTGGAATCAGATGAATGAATGGATAAATAAAACGTGATTATATATATATATATATATATATATATATATATATATATTTTTTTTTTTTCCCCCAGCCTTAAAAGACGTGGTTAGCTGGGCATGGTGGCGCACGCCTGTAATCCCAGCACTCGGGAGATTGAGGCAGGAGGATCATTGCGAGTTTGAGACCAGCCCGGGCTACAAAGTGAGCTTAAAGTCAGCCTGAACTGCATAGCAAGACCCTGCCTCAAAAAAGACAAAAAAATAAAAAAATAAAAAAAGGAAGTGGTTATACATGCGCAACATGGGATGGTAGAAAATGAGAAGTATTTTGTGATTTTATTTCTATGAGATATCTGAAATAGTCAGATTCCCAGGGACAGAGGAAGTGGAGGCTGGCAGGGTCTGGGGGCGGGAAGGCGGGAGTAAGTATTTGGTGCCACAGAGTTTGGGTTGGGGAAGATGAAGGGTCTGGAGGTGGATCGTGGTGATGTTCGCACTAGTGTGAACGCACCTGGTGCCGCTGAACTGGACGCTTAAAATGCTAACGGGGGTAAATTGTACATTACATGTATCTTACCACAACTTTTTAAACCTCTCCCCTTTGTCCTTATCTACATGTCCTTATCTATCTGTCAGTGTTGAACTCTAGAGAAAAATTAGGAAATTATTGATTTAGCCAAATCAGTCTCTGGGCCCCTTCTCGTCTAGGAAATGGAAGGGTTGAGTGGAGCTGCCAGGATTCTAGGAGGTTGTGTCAAAGGTGGTGAGACAGAGACCTCCGTGGAGACAAGGGCAGGAGCACTCCTCCGTCTTCATTTGAGACCTGCTGCTGGATGAAAACATGGTGTTTTCTTACCAGTCTCTCAGTTTCCTGACCAGTCTTACTGACCTCAAAAGCCAGCTACATCATTAAAACCAACTACATCATTAAAACCAGGACACCTTCACCACAACATCTTCAAGAGTAAATTGGATAGAAAAATAAAACTATTTGGGAATTGCCATAGAAGGATGGAAGACAAATTCCTAGGCCCTTACCTGCTATTGCACTCATTAAAAACACAATTTGTGTTTTCTTCTGAGGCAGTCAAGTACTTAAAAGCTGCTTTTGCTTTTTAAAAAAAGCAGTAACCTTTTTTTTTGTGTGTGTGTGTGTGTGCCAGAAATTGAACTCATGACCTTGCACTTGCCAGGAAGGCACTTATGTCACTGAGCTACATTCCCAGCCCTAAAAAGCAGTAACTGTAACTGGGTGTGGCAGCACACATCTGTAAATCCAGCACCCATGAGGCTGAGGCGGAAGGAGCTTTGCGTGGACTACACAATGAGACCCGGTCTCAAAAAAACAAAAACTGCACAATGGATGTAATCATCATGTATTGCAAACAGGTACTCGTAAAAAACCATGATGGCTAGCAAAGCACCAAAACCTGAAAACAAAAACAAAAAGCAGTAACTTTTCACTTGAGCTTACAGATACCCAAAGAGTAACTAACAGCAGGATAAATCTTGGCATTTTGCCTTCATTTTGTATCTATCTCCTTTGTTACCTTAAGATTTGGGGTGAAATCCCTGCTCAGCTCTGCATGTAGGCAGATTAATCACTTAGAGAATGTCTGTCTAAAAATGGGTAATACAAGGATTATTAGCTCTCAGGGCTGGGGATTTAGCTCAGTGGCATAGCACCTGCCTGGCAAGCATGAGGTCCTGAGTTCTATTCCCAGTACCAAAAAAAAAAAAAAATCCAAGGATTATAAGCTCTAAATTTACCTAACTTACTGTCCTTTAGTCCTGAAGACATGGAAAGAAGAGATTTGCAGAGGTATTCAGCTTTACTTCCTAGAATGGGCTCCTAGAAATCTCCAGCCATCGCCTTAAACCCGGAGTGACCTTGGATTCTAGCAGAGCCTCTGCAAAACTTAGGCTGCCATCACCTAAAGAGAAGCAGCCAACAGGGTCACCCTTTCAAGCCACAAGACCTTCCCTGAGGGGCAAAACCCGAACTGAGATAGCAACCAAGCAGACCCTCGCTCATCTCAGCAGTGCCGTGAGAGCTGGCCTCTTTCCTTTGTTACCAGATCAGAGCAATCTTCTTCATCAGAGCGGTGTCCCTTCCCCCTCTTCTCTTCAAGCTGAAGTTCCTTCCCATTTTCTCTTCCTTCTCAGTTAAACTTCTGCCTATGAATTCATGCTGTTGTGTCAGTTTTAATTTCTATTACCACTGAAACAAGAACCCATGCTCGTCAGTGACAGGAGATGGGAAAATAACTCCTATGAAAGGTAAGAAGCACAGGACTGTATGATTAAACATTGACTCTAATACAAGTCAGATATTTAAATTTTCATGTAACAGTTATTTTAAAAATTAAATAATAAAGTACTGTAAACATACAGCAAACCCCTAACTGCAGTGATTATTTGTCTGCCACCAAAGACTAGGAGATGCTTTACCATATATTTTTAGTATATACTTAACCTTCTGATCTTGATTATCTTTAATCATTACTAGAAGCTCCATGAGAGCAGAGATTTTTAACCTCTTTATTCACTGCTCTATCCTGGGAGCCTAGAACAGTGCCTGACACAGTAAAATTCAGTACAAACGTTTTTAGTGAGTAAATGAATGATTCCTGGTACAAGTTGCCCCCTCCCCAATAACTATTAATTTTTCTTTGGTAGATGACTACAAGTGGTATTGTTTCACCTCTACCAAGTATTGCCAAACTGCCTATAAATTTACACTGTCACAGCTGATGTCTAAGCGTTTGGTATTGTCATACTGTCTTATTTTTGCCAATCTAGTGGGTAGGAATGATATTTCTTTGTTATTCTATTTTGCATCTCCTTCATTATTAGTAACATTTAGCATTTTTTCTTAGACATTTTTTGATGTGCTTAATCATATCCTTTGCCCTTTTTTTTTTTTTTTTTTTTTTTTGTCCTTTTGAGACAGGGTCTCACTATGAAGTTCAGGCTGGTCCTGAACTCACTTGGTAGCCCAGGCTGACCTCGAACTCGCAATGATCCTCCTGCCTCAGCCTCCGAGTGCTGGGATTACAAGCGTGTGCCACTGTGCCCGGTTCTCCTTTGCCCATTTTTATGCTGTTATCTTTTCATAAAATTATAGGTATATGGAGCCAGGGATATAGCTCAGTGGTACAAGAACAAGGTCCTGAGTTCAATTCACATACTCCCCCAAAATTATAGATACAGACAAATTCAGATAGATAAAGGTACACATAAGTAGAGAGACATAAATATTAGCGTTTTGTAAATATCTTCTAGTCTGGCTGATGTTTTCTTTTTGCCATGTACTTTTTGGGCCAGGCATTTTTAATTTTAATTTTTAATGTGTATTCATCTTTCCTTTTATGGTTTATACTTTATGTGTGTTAAGAAATCCTTCCTTATCTTGAATTAACAAAGACATCCTCTTTTTTAAGCTTCTGATCAATTTTTATTTGGAAATAACTTCAAACTTACAAAATGTTGCAAGGATAAAAATAATACAAAGAACTCCTTTGGCTCGCCCTCCCCGATGTTTTTGTTTCAGGGTCTTGCCATGCAGTTCAAGCTGGCCTGGAACTCTTGATCTTCCTGTTTCAACCTCTGGAGCTCTGGGGTTAGAGCCATGTGCCTCCACAACAGATTTCTTTGTATTTTTTACTCAGATTCACCTGTTGTTAACGTTCACCTCACTTATTATTTGAAATAGAATATATACAAAATACTATACATTATTTATCTATTGTATATTTTGTCGGAACTATGAGGGTAAGTTACATACATCACAATGCTTTGCCACTAAATACTTCAGCGTGGGTTTCTTAGGAACAGGGACAATCTCTAACATAATTACAGTACTGCGCCATTTCAGAAAAATTTGTCAATTGACACCAATTATATAGTGACAAGCAGCTAGGAATGGTGTCATCTCTGGGTTGAGACTGACAAGGAAGAACGGGTTCAGGTGTTGGGGTTCACCTCCAGCAAGATATGGCCCACTGGCCAGCACAAGCCACGCTAGCCCTGAACCTTTAGCACTGGACACAGAATCAGATCTTTTCTCTGGAGCTAGCAAATCAAATGAAACAACATTTTTAAAAAATGTCTTAAAATGAAGCTCAAGTAAGTTTTAAAACCATTCAAAATTAACATAAAACACACTTTTTCAATTTTTTTTTTTTTTTTTTTTTTTTTTTGTACCAGGAATCAAACTCAGAACCTTGTGCTTGCCAGGCAGGCGCTTATGCCGCTGAGCTATATCCCCAGCCACTTTCGCACTCTGATAGCCCAGACTTTTCCCTCATACAGCCCACCACAAGGCTAAAGGTAGACTCTTCTGCTGCAAGACGTAAACATGGGGAAAAAAAGTTAACAGCATCTCCACCATATTCTCTCTACACACTGCTGTTGGATGGAAAACACAAAATTAGAAAGAAAGATAGATAGATTTCATCTTATATTCTCACCACCTCTTGTCCCCAGTCATGAATCTGACTCTGACGCTAAGGTGGCAGTGTGTAGCAGATTTTTGTTTTCTGTGAAGGAGACCTGGGGAAAGATGGATTTATCTCCTTTTCTTCGAGAATTCTCAGATTGTACACGCGCCTCAGAGCCCTCGCTCTCTGGAACTAGAGCACATTCTCGGATCACACGGCCTTCCTTATAATACTGGCAAACTCACAGATCCATCCCAGTTTGTTACTGCAGTTCTTGCGGCTCCTATCGCAAACCATGTGGAAAGTTCTGCCCATTTTGATAGCTGAAGTTCTAAAAACTCCAGTAAGTCTACTACTTTTCCAAAAACAGTTAGACCAAAGTTACTTCAGCTTTTCCATCTGTCAAGGGGAATCTGAGTGGTGGGGAGATGCCAGTTGCCAGCAGCAATTCGTTCCTCAGCTGAGAGAAAGCCTAACTTCTTAAATTTATATTTATAATTTCTATCAAATCTGTCCACATTCCAATTTTATCAGTCGCCACTTTTTGGTTGATATTGACATTATTTATAGCATTTCTATAGAACTATAGGTTTAAAGTATTTTCCTACAGATTGCTTGAGTGGGGTGGGAGGGAGGGAGGGAGAGAATGAGAGAGAGGGAGAGAGAGAAAGTGCAATTGCACAATTACGATTATACATTGGAGAAATAGGGTAACACTTTGATCAACTGATCAGAATTAGCCAGTGGAGGCAGGTAGACATCTTGTGCCTCCAGAGAGGATACCCTGAGACGGGCACCAAGAAAAACAGTAATTATACAATGGTTGTTCTCTTCCAGCTCTAGGGAAATATTTTCAGACCATAAAAATATCCTGCTCCTCATCAAAATTTCCACCTAGCTTTAGTATCTATGGATAATTCTGACCTGATCTAAACTTCCTGATGGTTGAAAAATGATTCCTTTAAAAAATGGCTTTTCAGCCAGGTGTGGTGGTGCACCCCTGTAATCCCAGCACTCTGGAGGGTCAGGCAATAGGACTGAAAATTTGAGCCCAGCTGGGGCAATTTAGTGATTTAATAAGACCCCCCACATACACCTCAAAGCAAAACAATTTAAAAAGGGCCGGAATGTAGCTAAGTGTAAGGACCTGTGTTAAATTCCCCCCTTTCAAAAAAGAGGAGATGCAATTCAATGCAAAGGCCCTGGGGACTCAATCCCTACTAAAACACGATTAAGGAAAAAAAAAAAGTTGTTTTTCCACATGTAGGTCTTTAACCTGGGATTGATTTTGTGCATAGTGTGAGATTGGGATTAATTCTAACTTCACCCTTGCCCTTCCCTAATCCGTTCACAACTGCCTGGTAGAGTGACAGACTCAGACCCCACCGAAGAAGAGAAGCACAGTAGGGGCCTATCCTCCACCTTCCATCCTGGGAGGGGGGGGGGCCTGCCCCGCCCTGCCTGATTAAGGGTCACTAATCAGCTTGGGGAGATTAAGGGCTCTGGCCTGCTGTTCCCACACACCCGCCCTGGGCTAGGTTGGCAGGAAGACAGAAGGGGGATCGACCCTGTGACCCCTCACCCGGGCCCTGGGCCCGAGCCTTAGACGTTCTGGTGAGTGGCAAAGACCCTTTGCCTTGGCCTCGGGTCCTGTCTGTGGGCAGGTGGGGGCCTGGCCTGTGTCCAGCAGCCCCCCCCCCCAGGGCCCAGACGCGGGGACTGGGGGTGGGGGAGGATAAACAAGTTGGCAACTGTTGGCAGGGGAGGCCGAAGGGGGCCTGCAGGCCGCGTCCTTGGCTCCCATCCAGTCGCCCAAGCCTGGGGAGGGGGCTTTGGAAGCGGTGACACCCCACTGGTTAGGCGCATTTTGAGAAACGAGGTTGTGTGGATAGCCCTACGGGATCTCTGGGGGTCTCAGTCGCTCATCTTGCCTGGTCTGGGTTCGCAGAAGCCGGCGATGACCGCGCGCGCTCTCCACGCGGGTGGGGTTCCCGACGCCCGGCTCTGTGCCCCTGCGCGGCGCGCTCGCCCCACGCCCGGCCTCCCGCGGGCCCTGCCCTGGCCAGGGCTGCTCCGGTTCCTGCTCCTGCTGCTCCTCCCGCCGCCCTCTGCCTTCTCCGCCGTGTTTAAAGTGGGGGTGCTGGGCCCCTGGACCTGCGACCCCATCTTCGCGCGGGCGCGTCCGGACCTGGCTGCGCGTCTGGCCGCCTCCCGCCTGAACCGCGACCTTGCCCTGCGAGGCGGCCCGCGGTTCGAGGTCACGCTGCTGCAGGAGCCGTGCCGGACGCCGGGGTCGCTGGGCGCTGTGTCCTCTGCGCTTTCCCGCGTCTCGGGCCTCGTGGGCCCCGTGAACCCTGCAGCCTGCCGGCCGGCCGAGCTCCTAGCTCAAGAGGCTGGGGTTGCGCTGGTGCCCTGGGGCTGCCCTGGGGCGCGGACGGCGGGCACCACGGCCCCGGCTGTGACCCCCGCCGCGGATGCTCTTTACGTCCTGCTTCGAGGCTTCCGCTGGGCGCGCGTGGCCCTGGTCACCGCCCCCCAGGACCTGTGGGTGGAGGCGGGACAGGCTCTGTCCACCGCACTCAGGGCCCGGGGCCTGCCTGTTGCTCTGGTGACTTCCATGGAGTCCTCGGATCTGTCTGGAGCCCGAGAGGCCCTGAGGAGAGTCCAGGACGGGCCTAGCGTCAGAGGTAGGCTCCCCTGTAGGTGCCGGGGCTCGGTGGGCTCTGCTGCCAGCCGGGCACAGCCGGTGAGCCACGCCTCTGTGTCTGCAGTAGTCATCATGGTGATGCACTCGGTGCTGCTGGGCGGCGAGGAGCAGCGCTACCTACTGGAAGCTGCGGAGGAGCTAGGCCTGGTGGATGGCTCCCTGGTCTTCCTGCCCTTCGACACCCTCCACTATGCCTTGTCCCCGGGCCCAGAGGCCTTGGCTGCGATTGCCAACAGCTCCCAGCTTCGCAGGGCCCACGACGCTGTGCTCACCCTCACGCGCCACTGTCCTCCCGGAGGCAGTGTGCTGGACAGCCTGCGCAGGGCCCAAGAGCACCAGGAGCTGCCCCCGGACCTCAACCTGCAGCAGGTAGATGGATGGTGGAGGGAAGAAGGCAGGAAGTAGTCAAATTGAGAAGGATGAAGTCAACAGGGACAGAACAGCAGCTCTAGCTATTTTGGAGTTTCCTGGATCACTTAGAGGCTGGAGTCTTACTTGGGATGTTTTAAAGTACATTAGTGCCCTTACCTCCAGAGAGTAGGCAACGAGACATCTTAAGCCCGGCTCCAAGGGGTAGAAGCTGAACTGCAATCATTTTCAGTCTGCTTAAAACAAAAAAAAAAAACCCATTCCCAGAACCATAGTAATATATAGTCCACAATAAACAGCTGTTATCAAGAATCAAGAAAAAAGGAGGATGCGATCCAGCTTTCTGTCTCACTCAGAGGCATTTCCTCTGGGGCCTCACCTAGTGGTCTTAACTTTTTGAGGATCCTTGACACCTTGCAAGAACAGATGGGTCCCTTTGTGGAGCTGGCGGCTCCTATAATTAGGTCCAGTATTTTTTCCCACATCCAGCTAATACTCAGGTTCCCTGAGTGCCCAGAATCTCTGTTCAGATCATCTATCTCCACCCCAGTCACCAAGGGGGATTGGAAATCATTAATATAGGAGGAAATTTAGACATCAATAGGCAGGAAATTTTCCACCAGAAAGGCCGTATCCAAAGGGGACGGCGTGAGAGAAGGCTAATATGTCAAAGGGGTCTGAAATATTCCCTCCAGTCCTCAGGAAGATCTGGGATAGCCCGTGAAGAGAGAGGCAGGGAATAGTCAGTAAGAGAATATGAGTGGGACGAGATGGAGGGAGAGGCAGCAGGGGAGGAAGAAGGGTAGAGAAAGTAGAAACTCTTTAGTGCTCAGAGAACTAGCTGCTCACTAGCTTCTCAAGCCAGACCCAACGGACAGCTCAATTCCTCTTTGTCTCTCCACATCTAGACATCAAACTCTATTACTTTTACTTAAAGTCATTTGAAACCCTCTCTTTCTCCATTCTCATTGTCACTCCCTTGGTTCCCATTGGCCACAGCACTTCTGGCCCAAATACCGGAACATAATCTCCCAAATGCTGTTTGCTTCAACTCTCCCTTGGCCTGGGTCTTCCACAACCCAAAAAACAGCTTCAGAAATCTGACAAAAGCTACCAATCATGTTCCAATCCCTGTTAAAAGCCTCCCAGCAGCTCCTGGCTGGCCCTTCTGGAGGCTGGGTTGAAGGCACTCACGACCCTATATGGACACAGGTCGCCTCACATAGGACTCAACTCTTCCCTTCTCTCTCCCACAAACTTCAGCTAGCCTGAGCTACTTTGGATTTCATAAAGTTGTCCTTCTCTTTTGCCTCCAAGTTGGTGATTGTGTTACTTCTTTTCTTCTGCCCTCTTGTCCCCTGGGTAATTCTGATTTTTCCTCTGAGGGTGGTCATTACTCCTGGAAGCATCCTCCCGTTTCTCCCATCTGTGTTAGGGACCCTCATTCCTGTCCCCACACTACCCCTTCAATTTCCCCTTCCCTCATACATTGCATTACTTTAATATCTGGGTCCATCTCCCCAACTAGACAAAAGGTTCCGGGAAGCGGGGACTGTCTCATACACCAAGTCTCTAGGGCTTTACATGTGCCTGGGACTTTGAAAGGAACTGGAAACAGCATAGAGACCCCATGAGATCAGGTGGTAACTTGGGGAGGGGGGACGGAAGGTAGAAGTCACTCAAACAATGGGAAAGAAGGCTTTTAGGTGAATGGTAGATCATGAGACTAAAAGTATATACAGGGCAACCAACTCAAAGGCAGAACTATAGGTGATAGTAAGAATCAACCAACTATGACTGAAAGAGCCCAATTTCTAAAAAGAGGTCCAGGCAGGTAGGGGCCAACTAGGTGGCATAGCCAATGGGAAGAAAGGAAGAGATAGCCAGTGGGGAAAGGGGAAGAGATAGCCAGTGAGAAGAAGACCCAATAGAGAGTGTGGAAGAGGGAGTCAATGGAATGGGCTGTGTTGAAACACTAACTATGAAAAGGGAACAATCAGTAGCACAGGGTTTGAAGGACTCAGTGAAGAACAGCTGGAGCCAGGGAATTCCCCCAGTTCGTGAGCTGTTGCTCTGAGCCCTGAGTCCTTTTACTCTGCTTCTCCAGGTTTCCCCTCTCTTTGGCACCATCTACGACGCGATCTTCTTGTTGGCTGGGGGCGTGGTGGGAGCCCAGGCCTCCTTAGGTGGCGGCTGGCTGTCCGGAGCCTCCGTGGCTCGTCACGTCCAGGATGCCCAAGTTCCTGGATTCTGCATGGCCCTGGGAGGAACTGAGGAGCCCTCCTTTGTGCTGCTGGACACTGACGCAGCCGGAGAGCGGCTGTTTGCCACACATACGCTGGACCCTGCCCGGGGCTCCCTGAGCTCTGCGGGGAGTCCAGTGCACTTCCCTCGAGGCAGCTCGGGGCCTGGGCCAGATCCCTGGTGCTGGTTCGATCCAAATGTCATCTGCAATGGAGGTGAGGACCAGCACCCTGCTTCCCATGGGACAGTCCGCAAGGATCGTGCACAACTGTCATTTCTTGTCCTGTATTTCTTCTCAGGCTTTCCAGGTCCTCCTTGGCTTGCACTGAACTCCTCTCTTGCAGAGTCTTCAAGACCCCTGGGAAACTTTTTAACATTTCCAAACTCCCCCTTGAGGAATCTGACTTCCTCTAGAGCCTGCCCCAGCTCCCGTCCTTCCCATTTCCTGGAGTCTCCAGGATTTGCCATGACTATCTTCCTCCCTGGAAAGGTGGGCCTTGCCCAAGCAAGGGCCTGAGCATCCCTCCCCTCATTGTTCTTTCAGGAGTGGAGCCTGGCCTCGTCTTTCTTGGCTTCCTCTTGGTGGTAGGGTTGGGGCTCAAGGGCGCCTTCCTGGCCCACTATATGAGGTGAGTAGGGGGACGAAGTAACTAGGAGGTGATTCTGCCTCTCCACCTGCCGGAAATGAAACTGTGCAGCAAAGACATCAGGCTGGGCCCACTTGAGAGTAGAGGAGGGGAGGATTTCCCTTGGGAAAGAGAAAAAGGATTTTGGAGGGTTGGTAGAATCCCCGAGGGCATCTGGCTTGGGGATGCTGCCCCGTTCCCCTTCCCTGACCTAACATCATCCCTTTACCCCACCCCTGCTGGCCTCTTCTCATGGAACTTTTCCCCCTTTATGGGAATGACCTTCTCGCACAAGGCACCGGCTTCTTCACAGACAAATGGTCTCTGGTCCCAACAAGATCATCCTGACTCTGGACGACATTACCTTCCTCCAGCCACAAGGGGGCAGCTCTCGAAAGGTGGGAAAAACAGGGAGCCTGGAGCTCCTCTTCTCCCTAAGTGTATATTTGATCCCTTTGGTGAACCAGCTCTCACCCCAGCCTCCCTGGTTTCTGCCTCTTCACCACCCACATCCTAGCTTTGCAGAGTAACCTCATCTGTGCAATGGTGGTGACAACCTTTACCCTGACTACTTTCCTAGGATGATGTGAAGGTCCAACAGGAAAATGAATATGTTTGTGAAGCGTTGTGCTTTTGGGGAGTTATGCCATTATCATGTTCCCTAATTGAAATGCCTTACTTTCCCCTCTTTAGTCTACAGAACAGCCTGACCTCAAGCCAGAATTCTAACCCTAGAACATGTTCTGACCCTTTGCATTGACCTCTCTCCCCTTAGGTGGCTCAGGGAAGTCGGTCAAGTCTGGCTGCTCGCAGTGTGTCAGACATTCGCAGTGTCCCCAGCCAGCCCCCGGAAAGCTCCAACATGGGCCTTTATGAGGTGAGCCTGGCCCGCAGCCAGGTTGAATTCTATTCCGGTAGGAAGAGTGGGAAAGGAATGCTCAGACCCCAGCGGAGATGAGGCACTCTCAAGGGAGGCATGCAGGCATGTCAAATCCTGCAGGCTCCGGGCAAGAGGGTGAGAGCCCAGGCAGGACCTACGGAAAAGTTGTGGATTCTTCAGTCCTGACTTGATTCCACATCTGGGAGTCCTCCCTGATGTAGGGTTTTCCCCTAGCCATGATCCGGGCAATGGCTCCTCAAAGGCCACTCATGATGACTCAGAAGCTGGGTGTGGCCACTAAAGTTACTCCTGCCATGTTGGGAGCTCCAGAACCTGTCTCCGCGGCATTTCCACCAAATTCAGATGAGACTCAGGAAGAGCAGACCCTTGACCAGGAAAAAGAGAGAAGAAGGCATTAGGACACTAACTATGGGGCCAGCAAATCTGAATATGGTGGGGTGGATGGGAGAGAATGAGCAGATATTCAGAGAGAGCCCAGAGGGAGCTCAGCTAATCAGGAGCAGAGGGGAGATTTAGAGGTCCAGATCATGGACAGAGTGCAGAAGTTCCTGCTAAGGCTCTAGAGAGTATCATGACCATTTCTCAGGGGTGTGACTGTCATTTTGTGGGGTTCTAAGCTTCTTACTTTGTGGGACTTCAGGAGACTGTGTTCCCAAACCCTGTCCTCTATGCTTCAGGGAGACTGGGTTTGGCTGAAAAAATTTCCAGGGGATCATCACGTAGCTATCCGCCCAGCGACCAAGATAGCCTTCTCTAAGGTGAGAGTCCAGCTGTGATGGGCTGTGGGGTGGCTGTCAGCTCCTCCCTTCTTGCCTCCCCTTTGCAGCGGGGTACAGAGGTGGGCTTGTTAAGTATTCCTTCCACTCTAGAGCAGATATCCCATTATTCTCTCCTGCAGTACAAGTTCTTTCCTTTGACGTTATCACAACTTACTTGTGATAAATTCTGTGTTAACTTAGCATACCATGTATTTGTTCATCAATGGGCTGGCTTATTTATCTGCCTCGCTCACAGACCGCAAGCTGAGTGAGGACTTTGCTGTGCTGTTCCCAACACCCAGCACAGGATTTGGACTATTAGAGAGACTCAGTAAATAGTTGTTGAGTGAATGACAGAAAACAAAAAGAAATGAGTTTGCACTTCTGTCCAACCACTAGCCATATCAATGCATACTGAATAAAGTGGAAAGTCGGCAAGGAGGCAATAGACTGCTATTCTGCTTATTTCAACCTTAATGTCCCTCTTCTACCCAGTACCATGCACCTTTGGTCTGGCCTTCTTCCTGGAAGCTTCCTACATACAGGAGCTCATGGTCATGACTACACAATGACTTAGGTGGACTGCCTGTATGGGTCAACTGACTAACCTCCCTTTAGCATCATGTGCATAAAATGAAAAGAAGCCCCTTTCTGGGCCTGTGGACCCCTAAAAGCTAGAAAGAGGGCTAATCAGAAGATTACTCCTTACTTTTCCAGCGAGCAAGGGAACCCTGGCCTGCCAAGTGGGCGTGGCCTCATTGATGACCCCTCCATGACCATAACTTGACCACTCAGCCCGGTCTTCCCCTAACTTGGGGAGAATGGGAGTGTCAGACAGACCTTTTACAGTTATGCAACAACACCAAGCAAAGCAGTCCCCAGCCAGGCTGCAGCACAAGCCATGTCCCCTGTGCGCTGCAAGTAGCAGAGCCTCTCCCTGGTTCTCCTCGCAGAGTGTCACCTCAGGGACCAGTGATGGCGCTTTCCTGTAAGGTGGGAGCAGTCCAAAGATTTATAGCTTGTATATCAGATCCTGCTTGGGTCCTGATCACCAGTGCAAGGTTGGTTTTTATTTGGGGCTTTGAACCCAGCCGTATTCAATATTGGAACAGGGGCCTTTGACTGTAGTGTGTTTTCCAAAGATGTAAATATCTGGAGGAGAAAGTCCTGCCCCACACGCCATACCCTGTAGGCCATTTCATTCACCATTTTTATCCCATCTTCCCCATTTGGGTACTCAAAAACAGACACTGGAAGGCTGCAGGTGGTGTGGTGCAGCAGTAGAGTGTTTGCTTACCATGTGCCAGGTCCTGGGGTCCATCCTCCGTACAGGAAAAAATGAAAAACAAAATATACTCACCGGGGCATTGAACATCAGCCCCCTCCCCACCCAGCCTCCAGGACGGAGAATGCCCGTCCACTTTCCCTTCTCAGCTCCGGGAGCTCCGGCATGAGAACGTGGCCCTTTACCTGGGGCTTTTCCTGGCTGGGACAGCGGACAGCCCTGCCGCCCCCGGGGAGCGCATGCTGGCTGTGGTCTCAGAGCACTGCGCGCGCGGCTCCCTCCACGACCTCCTCGCCCAGAGAGACATAAAGCTGGACTGGATGTTCAAGTCCTCGCTCCTGCTGGACCTCATCAAAGTGAGTGTGGGCGTGGATGGGGCGTCCTGGGCGTGAGGAGCAGGGGGCAGGAGGACGGCAGGGGCCGAGGCTCCCTCTTTTCCCTCCCTTTCCAAGGGAATGAGGTATCTGCACCATCGGGGCGTGGCTCACGGGCGGCTTAAATCACGAAACTGTGTGGTGGACGGCAGGTTCGTGCTCAAGGTCACCGACCACGGCCACGGGCGACTGCTGGAAGCGCAGAGGGTGTTACCCGAGCCTCCCAACGCGGAGGGTAGGAGTCCCGGCTGCCTGCGAGCACGCGAGCATCCCCCAGAATCCCCATCATTCCGCCCTCCCTTCCTCCTTCTCCCCAGTCCACACCCACCCCCACGACTTTCTGGAAAAGGCCGTTCGTCCCCTGAGACATTCAGAGGGTGGGCTCGCCACTGGGAAACTCCGGAAGTTGCTAGCGGGTGTGCTCAGGTCCGGGACTTTGCGGGCGCTTCCCCGGGCCCCTTTACCTGAGGGCGGGGTCTGCTTGTGAGGGCGGGACTTTCTCCAAGACTGCCTTGGGTTTCCGTTAGTTTCTGCTGCACTTCGTGGTTGGCAAGAGTCGAGGGTGTGGGCTTTCTCGCGGGGATGGCGATCTGTCCCCGGCGCTCCCACCACCCTCTACGAGCCCATGGCCCCTTTCGCATCCCCAGATCAGCTATGGACAGCCCCCGAGTTGCTTCGGGATCCGGCCCTAGAGCGCCGGGGAACTCTCGCCGGCGACATCTTTAGCCTGGGCATCATTATGCAAGAGGTCGTGTGCCGCAGTGCTCCCTACGCCATGCTGGAGCTGACCCCCGAGGGTAAGGCGAGTTCGGGCTAGAGAGGCACTTTACAGTTAGACTGGAGCCAGACTGTGTCCTGCCTAGGTCTTTTCTCTTAAGCAAAACCCGGTGATAAGATGTAACTAGTAACAAAGTAGGGTCTCCTTTAAAGCTTCTTAAACGGTCAGGACAGTGGAAAGTCAAGCATCCAGATGCGGTCCGGGTAGGCACGGTGCTTCCCAGAGCCTTGACCTCAATAGCTTCTGTCGCGGACCCAACCTACTCCTCATGGGACAAATCAGGTTTCTCTGTGGTTCCAGATCTTAGGGAAGCAGCAGGGGCAGAAAAGAGGGGGTAACATGTCAGTCCTATTGGATTCAAATCCAGATTACTCACCTGTAGGACTCTGAGCAAGCTACTTGACCACCCTAGACCTCACTTTTCTTACAAGTAATAAATGTTAGTTCTTTGTGTCATTTTATTGACCCCTGGGGTTCAGGGTCTTTTTGTTACCCCTAGTAATCCCCTGGCATGCTATCCTCCTTGCCCACTGAAGCTCTGAGTTAAAGGACCCTCTGTCAGTCCCCATCTTAGACTTCAACAATCAGGCCAGGGTCAGAGGTGGCTTTGTTCTGGGGTGCCCACTGCTCATGGTCCCCTCATGCCTCCAGAAGTGATACAGAGGGTGCAGAGCCCCCCTCCGCTATGTCGGCCCTCGGTGTCCATGGACCAGGCACCTATGGAGTGCATCAAGCTGATGACACAGTGCTGGGCAGAGCAGCCGGAACTTCGACCCTCCATGGACCGCACCTTTGACCTGGTCAGGGGCTGGGGCTGGGCAAGGGCTGGACTGGTCCCTGGGATCCAGATGTCAAAGGCTGAACTGTCAATTCTTAGCTGAGAATAACTACCTCTGGGAACTGTCATTTGCCCTTGGCCTCTAAAAACACAATACCAAGCACCCCAGGGGTGCTTGATGATTAGAAGATAAATGGTAGTGGGAGGATCAGAAATACAGCCCCATGAGGCGGCCCATAACAGGACTATGGCAGCCCAGGTCTTCAGCACCTTTACCAGCTTCTACCTTCTACCAGTTCAAGAGCATCAACAAGGGCCGGAAGATGAACATCATTGATTCGATGCTGAGAATGCTGGAGCAGTACTCCAGCAACCTGGAGGACCTAATCCGGGAGCGCACAGAAGAGCTGGAGCAGGAAAAGCAAAAGACAGACCGGCTGCTAACACAGATGCTGCCTCCGTGGGTGCCAGTATGGGGAGGGGGGGGCAGCTGGAGACCAGCCAGAGAGGGGTAGACTCCATATGACCCTGCCGCCTGCCATGCCTAGATCTGTGGCTGAGGCCCTGAAGATGGGAACACCTGTAGAGCCAGAGTACTTTGAAGAGGTGACACTGTACTTCAGTGACATCGTGGGCTTCACCACCATCTCGGCCATGAGTGAGCCCATTGAAGTGGTGGACCTGCTCAACGACCTCTACACTCTCTTTGATGCCATCATCGGTTCCCACGATGTCTATAAGGTGGAGTGTTCAGAGGACAAGACTTCCTGACCATTAGTTCACCTGTGCCAGCTCCCAGCACTCCCAGGCCATGGCCCAGTCCTCTTTCCCAGACCTAGTTTCTCCATCCAGTCCCAGCTTAGCCCCCAGCTCACAGCCTAGCTCCCTGGGTACCTGATGGTGGACACGCTTGTGTGTTGGCAGAGGGGTGTGCTCACTATTGAGTTGGCGCAATTCCTCCCCCCAGGTGGAGACAATCGGAGATGCCTATATGGTGGCCTCAGGGCTGCCCCAGAGGAATGGGCAGCGGCATGCTGCAGAGATTGCCAACATGTCTCTGGACATCCTCAGTGCTGTAGGCTCTTTCCGAATGCGCCATATGCCAGAGGTGCCCGTGCGCATCCGCATAGGCCTGCACTCAGGTAGCTCTTCGGCCCTCCCCGGCTCCAAATCTATCTCCCTCTTCAGGGCCTGGCTCCAGATTCATTCTACTGGAGACGCCGTTGAAGTGGGCAGGGAGGCTTTCCTTGAAGAAGATGCAGTTAAGATGTAATTGGCTTGGGGTGTAAAGTACAGATACCCCAAGGCCCTAGATGCAGCCCAGCTGCTGGGCGCCACCAGCTTCAGTCCCGGCCCCGCCTACCAGCCAACTTTGCGCATCTCCGCAGGCCCGTGTGTGGCAGGAGTGGTGGGCCTCACTATGCCGCGATACTGCCTGTTTGGGGACACGGTCAACACTGCCTCGCGCATGGAGTCCACTGGGCTGCGTGAGTGTGTCGGGGGATCAAGGAGTTGGGGGAGACGGGGCGGGGCCCGAGGGTGGAAAAGTCCAGGAGGGGAACACGCCAGGTGACTCCTCAGCGCATCACGTTCCCCACCGCTCCAGCTTATCGCATTCACGTGAACATGAGCACTGTGCGGGTTCTCCGCGCCCTGAACCAGGGCTTTCAGATGGAGCTGCGCGGCCGCACCGAGCTGAAGGTGAGGAGGGACCTGGCCCTCGCCCCCTCCTTGGGGCGTCCTACGTGGCAGACTCTCAGGGTCCCTCCCCCCAGTCTGCCTAAGTCTCCCCTCCGCTGTGTGTCTCCAGGGCAAGGGCGCTGAGGACACCTACTGGCTGGTGGGCAGACTCGGCTTTGACAAGCCGCTCCCCAAGCCGCCTGACCTGCAGCCGGGGTGAGGGACTGGCCTGCGCCGCGGGGTGGAAAAGGAAAGACGAGGCTGAGTGGGGCCCTTTCATCCTTTCTCCTTGGAGCGCTGGGTCTGACCTTGGCCTTGGGCGCTTCCAGTTCCCACTCCTCTTCCCTGAGGCCACCGCCCCCTCTCCACAGGGCCAGCAGCCATGGCATCAGCCTGCAGGAGATCCCCCCTGACCGTCGCCAGAAGCTGGAGAAGGCCAGACCGGGCCAGTTCTCAGGGAAGTGAGGCCCGGCCCAGGACAGGTGCTGCGCTCCCCTCAGACTCCCGGCCACACCCCTGCAGGGGATGCTTCCTAAGGGACAGGCGCTTTCTCATCAGCCCAAAGGCCTAGTGCTCCCTGCAGAAACTCCAACCCCTGCTAGGTGTCCCGACAGGCCAGGTGTGAGTGAGTGCACCCAGGCTGGTTCCTAAACCCAGGATTTCCCCAGGAGGAAAGCACTTTCTGCAGGATACTGGTTCGGTAGCTCTGGAGCAGTCCAGCGATCCAGGTTTAGGGAATCTTGTGGTTGTGACTTCCTGAGACTTCTCCTCTGACCCCACCTCCTCCGCAGCTTAAGCCATGCCTACCAGGACGACTCTCAAGCTGCACCCTGCAGGAGAGACAGAGCTCTAGGGTGCAGCACTGGCCAGAGAAGAGTGTGAACGTTGTCCCTGGAGCTTTGTTAGAGTGGAAGCTCTGCCCCTTGTCCTCCTTCAAGAACCTCTGACCCATAACCCTCCCCTTTCTAGGTGAGCTCCCATGACTCCTTTCCCCCACTTCCCTCTCAGACCGTCTTCTTTCCCTTAGGGTTGTTCTGGAAGGCCCTTTTCCTGCAAGTTGCTGCTATAAGTGACCGAAAGTTGGGCTAATACCAGTGGCTTCCATCCAGCTCTGCCTCCAAGGATTCTGAGCCTTTACAAGAGCCAGCTGCAAACCAGCTGTGTGGCCTTGGGAAGGTCTCATTGGATCTCCAGGCTTGGGTTCCTTTCGATGGCCGAATGACAGGAACCTAAGTGGTTTTCACTGCCCCTGTAGCCCTGCCCTGACCACTGGGCTTCAGAATAGCTGGCCTTGGGATATAGGACACCGGGGCATGTGCAGACTATGGGGTCCCAACCCCCAAAGACCCTGAGCCCACCACAGGATGGTGGAGTAGGGGAGTCTCCACTTTCCAGGGTCTCTCAGGGGCCCAGGAAGGAAGATCTGGGATTGCTGCCCCAGGGGAGGTGGAGGCCCTATGTTCCACTGAGGCCAGGTGGTCAGGTGGCCAGGGGAGGCCAGGGGAGGCCAGGGCTTCTGTTTAGCCCAAAGATTCCCTCTCATTTCCATCACCCGCAAGTCAGAAACTGGCTCCTTCTCTAGTGGACACAACCAAGAGACTTGCTCAAGTGCAGAGAAAAGCTTGCTTTGAGGCTTTGGGGGCAGGAAATTAAACTGCACCAACCTTTACTAACCAGAACAGTGGAAGAATAGGAGTATTCTCTGTTTAACTGGGAGCTGCCAGGCAGACAGTTGGACAGAAAATCCTCTCTGCTTAGATCTTTGCAATAACATTCAGTCCTGGCAAGTGCCCCTGCTGAAGTTTCCTTTGTGAAACTTGGATGTGCCAGAGCCTTGGCCTTGGCATATTTGATCCTTGGTGTTCTTTGCCATTGCCGCAGACCCTGGAAGAAGTTAGCAGTAGTTGCAGCACTTAGTAGGTTGTGAATGTTTAGTCCCTGCAAATGGAGCTGGAGGCACCATTGACAGGATTTGACAGAGGGAATTCCTAGGTGGAAGGACAAAGTAAGTTCTTGTTACAGAAAGCGTGGCTGGTGGAGCAGCAGCATTCCCTGGGAACTTAGAAGTGCAGAATCTCAGGTCCCACCCAGACCTGCTGAACCAGAGCCTGCACTGTAACAAGATCCTTCAAAAATACTGTAGGAGTCTAGAGCTGAACGTAGGGTCTCTAAATCTCAGAATCTCTACACTTTCATAGAAGTAACACTAGAAGCTAGCCACTAGGCTTGTTTTGTTTGGCTTATGGGGTGTTTTTGTTTTGAGCTACCACTTAAAATTAATTCTAAATCAGTATATTTTAAAAGTATTTTACAGTCATCTCTCATCCACAGGGGATGGGTTCCAGGACTCCTGTGGACACCAGAATCCTCAGATGCTCAAGCCTCATATGTAAAATGTCATAGTATTGGCACAGAGCCTATGCACTTCTCCTGTACACTTTAAGACATCGTTAGATTACTTATAATACCTGACACAATGTAAAAGCCATGTAAATACTCACTATACGGTATTATTCAGAGAACAGGATAAGAAGAAAAGTTCATACATCTTAAGAACAGACTCACTGCAACCACTGTAGGCTTCACTACATAGTATACAATACACAGTTGTTGAATCTGTGGATACAGCACTGGAGGATACTCAGGGCTGACTGTACCAAATTTCCTTCCTTTCCTGAAATCAGAAGCCTCATGTGGGGCTTGCATCACCCCTCAGCCACATGCAGGGAGCTAATCGCTTCTCTCCAGGACTTCACACTTCAGTTCTCAGGGTCTTCACTGACTCCAAGACACCGAGGTTTTCAGGGCATCCCCATGTCTGGCAGCTGCACACCTTCATCTTAGGACTCCTAGAGCAATGGATATTAGGGATTAGGTGCTCCTGGAACCTGGGTTCTTTTCTACCTTATTAATTTGATTAGTGACGTCTTCTTCCCAAAAATAAAGGATTTAGAAGCAATAGCAAATCTAGCACTTAAAAGTTCTGGTTACCTAAAGTGGTGCTGCTACAGTGAGTAATTTAGCATAATTCTTAAAAAGTATTTTAAACTGTTCAAAGATGATTATTAAAGATGAAGACAAAACAAGAAAAACCTAACATGTACATGCACCCAAATTTTAAAAACTTATGTGCATTTTACACATCTTTAAGATTTTCTCTGAACTTAGACCCTAAGGAACGAAGGGCTGATTTGGCATTGGTGGTCTTGGACCTAACAATGTGGTTGTAGCTCTCAAAATCTTACTTTTCCCTCCCTACTGCATCTGACTTCCCTGACCCCTCCTTCTCTTCTTCCATGCATAGGACTAGGAGAGCTAATGGTGTTTTAATTCCAGGAGCCCCACGAAAGGAGGGGAGCAGCTGCAGGAGGACTGGTGTGGGTGGGCCCGGGCAAGGCATCTGGAAGAGGAGAAAGATGAGCCTAAGTCTGGTGTGGGTGGAAGCAGAGCAGGCAGGAAAGGCAGGCCCCTCCATACCTTTGACCCTGCCTCACTCCCGGGCCAGCTGCTTGTGATCTCACATAACCAGCTGTGATGAGGCGGGGAGTGGGACCCCTACTGTCTCTGTCTCTGCCTGTCTCTGTCTCTCTCTCTCATTCTCTCCTGACAGTGTTCCCTTTCTGCGAAGCAGTTTCTTCCTACCTTTCTCTGCAATTTCTTCTCTACCCTTCTTTCGATATTTTTGGGGCCCTATTTCCCTAGGCCCAGTCAGTTACCAATCTTAGAGCCCTGGCCCCAGTTTTCTACCTCCCCTGCCACCCTGTCACTCCCAGGAGGTGGGCACCTCCCAACTCATGAAAGCAACTGGCGTAGTCACTGGCACTCCCTACCCTCAGATGTGTTTACACTACCTCGGCCAGCTGGAGCCTGCACTTGGCGCTGTCCTTGCCTTCAGGATGGCTCTATAGCTGGAACTAGCAATGGCCAAAGCAGGGACTTTCCATAGATGCTGCCTCAGTCTCACTACATGTCCTTGGGGCTCCCCAGCACCTTTGCTGTGTGTTGCTCCTTGGTCTGGGTCCTGCTCCCTGGCCCTGTCTGCAGTGGACCACAGTCAGCCCTGTTTGAGGAGGTGGGCGGAGCTGCTCCTTGGCAGGGATTTGTAACACTGCATTGTGGGGCTGTGTTCACTGGGATCCTCTGGACTTTTCGTCATGGGCTCCAGGACACATGCTGTGGTTTGGGCTCTGGGATGGTGAGGGCTGAAATAAAGATGTGCTTTCTTCCAATGTGTGGTGTGTGGTTGACTGGGAAGGATAGTTCAGACACCTCCATCCCTGAAATGCCCAAGAAAGGTTTCAAAGAGAGGTGAAGCCTAGAGATGACTTGAGCAGGAGGAGATAAACAGCAACCTACAGCCCCTGGAAGCTCCTCTGCTCTGGGGAACTACTCGAGGGGCAAGGCAGGGATGTTTTGAGGCTTTTGGACTCCTGAAAATGATCAGAGTTTCTGGGGCTCTGGAAACAGGTGGCATAGCTGCATCCCTTGCTCACAGGCAGGAGAGAAGAAGAAAGAAGGGCAGAACTTGACTATGATCGTGACCCATGACCACAGAAGCTGTAATCTGACACTGAAGGATCAGGGCTTAGGTAGAGAAGGTGGGGCCCACTGGCTCTGGTTACACCCTGAACTATACCTGCAATCCTCAAGAACCTGCCCCTGGGGATCTGAGCAGGACAGACCATCCAGAGTCACCAGTGGATGACAAGCTCATAAGTCTTCTCGGGCGCAGCTATTCCAGTCCCAGGCACAATGACTTGATCTGATACCTTGCAATGGAGATCAGTTGTCACAGCTGTTTTCCTGCTGGGTGGTGACCAGACATGCATGCCCCAGTCTCAGTCTCCACAGAACGGGGCCGAACTGACCCTAGACTCCCGCTCCAGCCCGGCCAAATGGCTCCCCTTCTCTGGTCCATGGGATTGCTTCAAGGACAGGCAGGTGACCTGACCCAGGCAGATGACCGTCAGTGCTGAAATGTTGCATGAAGTTTCAGGAAGCATTTCTCCCATCCCACCCCACTCCCTTTTTTTCTTTTCTTTTCTTTTCTTTTTTTTTTTTTTTGGCCCTGGTACTGGGGTTAAACCTGGGGCTTATGCATCAAACTACAGCTCTAGCCTTTTTTGTTTGGTTGGGTTTTTTTGTGCTGTTTTCTGAGACCTGATCTCTCTAAATCACTAAGTTGCCTGCGCTGGGTTTGAACATGTAATCCTCCCTGCCTCAGCCTCCCAGAGTGCTGGGATTTCAGGTACGTGCTACCATGCTTAACTTGCAGTTGTCTCTTTTCTGTGGGGATGCTGAGCATTGCTAAACACTGAACATTCTTGCCACTCCAGAGACAGAGGACAGAACTGAGTCCTGACCACTGCTGTTGGCGCTTCCACACCTGCCTAGGTCAGAAGCCAGATCCAGCTGTATAAGCCAGATGGGCCGTACTGAACTCAACTTTCTGTTCTTTGCAGCCCAAGGTGTTGTCACACTTCCCAAAAGGGTTTTGGAATGCAGTGAAGGTTCGACTGACCTAACAAGAAAGAAATGATGAGAACCGTGGCTTGGGAGGAAGGGAGGGGGCGAAGGACTGACAGAAGACAGTCACCAAGCACTGACTCCAGGAGGATCAGCGGGAGCCCTTCCCTGTCAGATTGTCCTGCTGATAGGGAAGCTAGCAGGGGAAAGGCTGGGACTGTGATGAGGAGATGGACCCTTGTTAGGACATTAATCCTGGCTCATCATTTATAAAAGACAATGAGAGATGACAGTGGGGTGCAGTCTGCTAAACTCCGGGTGGCACTGTGTCAACATCTTCATGAGTTAAATAACTAAACTTCCACAGGAGGGCTGGGCTCGGGGCAGACACCTCTCCCTGACGCTCGAGCTGAGGAGGAAATAGAGTCGTTGAGTAAGTGTCTGAGCAGCATAAGATCCTGTAGGGCAGGGTGACTGCATGTTCTGGAAACTCAACCATCCAGGCTAAAGCTGTTTCACTATTGAGAACATTCCACCTCCCCACCCATCTGAGTCTGAGACCTTGGCCCTAGATCCAGAGATGGATATGTTCTCTGAGCACGTGACTCACTTATTCATTTATTTAGTATGTATGTATGTATTTATTTATTTATGCAGTATTGGGGATTAAACTCAGGGCCTTTGCACTGAGCTACATACCCAGCCCACCCCCAACGCTTACCTCTTTTTGCTAAGTCACTGAGTTGTCTGGGCTGGGCTGAAGCTTTTGATTTTCCTGCCTCAGACTCCCAGAGTGTAGGGATTACTGGTGTGTGCCACCATGCCCAGCTCTCTCATGACCCATTTTGTGGATGGGAAAACTGAGGTTTCCAGCACAGAAATTATTTCTCAAAGGCTACATATTTGGCACGTGTTATACTAAGGGAGTGAATCCAGGTGTCCAGACTCTGGGCCTCAATAGCTCTTAAGGATGGATGCACTGAAGATGTGTCCCTGACAGCCAACCTTTCCTGCTTCATGGGCCCTTGACTTTTTTTCTACCAGGAGCACAACTGAAACTTCAAGTTAGGGCCCAGGGATATAGCTCAGAGGCACAGTGACTGCCTGGAAAGTGCAACATCCCGAGTTCAATTCCAGGTACCAAAAAAAGAAAAAAGAAACTTCAAGTCAACGTCTATGCAATTAGATTATTAAAGGGTTTGACTCGATGGGATGTGAACAGGAACACATTTTACATTTCTCCAATCATTGCCATCCAAGTTTCAGTGTAAATGAAAAACTCCAACCTCCTACCTGCTTGAAATCTACACTTCTTCCCATGCTCCTTAGGCACCCAAGTGGGAGGATTAGGTCTTCTCCATGTCTCCCCCACTCCGGCTGACTGGTTGGGAGGAGAAGGACATGAGGGACATCATTTGACTCTCAGACCCTGATTCTTAATGGAAAGGACATAGTGTAGCCTTAACTGGTCACCAGTTGAGGGGGAAAGTCCCTGATCTGGCTTTGGCTCAGTTCCAGCCACTTCTCAGGGGACAACTAGGTTCCCCACAAAGCTCTAGGCTCCAAGTTCATGTCCCTCAGCTGCACGATTCCCTCCAAGTCCCCCTACCTCATTTTGTACAGTTATCCCCCAGTGCCTCGGGGACCGGTTCCAGAGTCCCTGTCGATACCAAACCCTGAAAATGCTCAAGTCCCTTACATAAAATTGCACAGCATTTGCACAGAAGCGGTGCACATTCTCCATAGACTTTAAATCATCTGTAGATTACTTATAATATCTAATATAATGTTGAGGCTATGCAAATAGTTCTTGTACTGCATTGTTTAGGGAATAATGACAAGAAGAAAATCTGTGTCCAGTACAGATACAACCCTTCCAGCTTGCCTCTTTGTGGTACTGGGAATTGAGTCCAGGGCCTTGGCACAGAACTACAGCTCCAAGTTTTAAATGCTTTTGTTTTGAGAGACGGGCTCACTATGTCACTAAATTGTTCAGGCTGGACTCGAACTTGTGGTCTTCCTGCCTTCGCCTCTCAGAGTACTGAGATTATAAGCAGGCACCACCACACCTGGCTGCCTGCCCTATATACTTTCAATCTAAGGCTGGTTGAATCTTTGGATGATACAGTGTAGATACCTGTAGATACAGAGTAATGTGTTTTTTCTTCTCAAAGACTGTGTTCAAAAATGGACAAATTTCTACTGGGCATAATGGCACTGCCTATAATCCCAGCTACTTGGGAGACTGAGGGAGAAAGATTGCAAATTTGAGGCCAGTCTGGGTGACTGACCCTCTCTCAAAAAAGGTTATGATAATTAATGATGATGATGTTAATGATGATGATGATGATGATAATGACTGGGGATGTAGCTCTGTACTCCTGAGTTAAATTTCCCATACTGAGGGGGAAAGAAAAGCCAGGCATGGTGGTGCACTCCTGTGATCCAGGGACTCGGGAGGCTGAGGCAGGAGGATCCCTACAAGTTCAAGGTCAGCCTGGGCTACATAGTAAGTTCAAGGCCAGCCTTTACTATGTAGTGGACCTCTGTCTCAAACAATAACAAAAACAACAAGTTTCAAGTCCCCTAGCAGTGGCCCAGCTTTAGCTCACTTTGACCTCGAGGAGTCACAAGACCTGCCCACCTCCTCTTAGCAGGGTACAGGAGGCTGTGCTGGGGCTAGGCCTGTTTTCTTCCTGACCCTCTGCACTTGACTCCTACTGACTTGTGTTCTGCAGCTGGGAATGAATTGACCATTAGCTCCTCCAGGAGACTCCTGCATGTGGGGTGGGTGGCTCTTCCACTATAGCCACTTAGCACTGGTGGGCGACAGGTCCCTTCAACCTGATGCTGCCTCCCACCCACTCTCTCTCTCTCTCCCACCTCCCCAGTCCCTGTTGGGTGGCCTGGGAGCCAGAAGTGGGAGAACAGATTAAAGCAGAAGCCCTTGGGATAGTAGTGCAGGTGGGGGAAGTTGACCTCATTGCTGTTTTCTCTCTGAGAAACTTTACCCAACACCTTATTACAGCTCAATGAATATACAGTGAGCAGGCTCTGCATCCTCAGACTCCACCATCGGCAAGTTGAAAATACTAGGTTTGTTAGGTTCTTGCTGGTGTGTACTACGGAACTAGGCCTGCACTATTTGTGTCTGCACTGAACTTGGACAGATTTTTTTCTTGCCATCACTCCCTAAACAATACTTTATAACTGTTACGTCTGGTGGGTCTGGGCTCTAGAGGTCCCCAGACTCACCCTCACTGGGCTTGTCTCTCTCCCCAGCATAGAAAGAGGTAGAGGTGTCAGAGACCAGTCTAAAGTGAAAGTACCTTACAGGTGAAAGTATGGGGGTCCAGAGCTGGAGCACTGCTGAATCTGGGGCAGCAGTCCTATTTTATGGGGTAAGGGCCCCTCCCTGAGGGTTGACACTTGATTGGTGGGATATTGGGTTGGCTGCTAGGGGTTTGGTCTTGTGTGCTAACAGGGGACTGGGCAGGCAGGGCAACCAGCGCTAGGAGGGACGGTGCTGCCTGCACAGAGCAGGTGTCAAAACCGCAGGCTGTCAGCTTCAAACCACACAGCTGCTTGAATGCTGCCTGCTGCTCATAGCCACACAAAGGTTGCTTTTAAAAAGGGTCCAGGTCTTTATTTTAACCCTTTCTAGGGGTCCCTTCTGTCTCTACACAACTACAGGTGTTCCTTGTTTGACGCCTGTTTACTGACCTGCAGTCTTACCACGGAGCCGCACTATTCCAACTTCTGACCAGTTTTTTTGTTGTTTCTTGATAAACCCTTGAGTCGAAGGCTGACTTTCAATAGATCACGGGGAGGGAGCTGCTGTGCTAGGTAGAAACCTTGACCCAGAAGCAGCGTGTTTAGGAATGGTTTAGTACCAGGTTCCCCATGCACATGGGTTACATGACTGCCAGGAAGGTGGCCCCCCCGGTTCTGGTCACACCCTGTTTCTCAGGACAAAGGGCTTTCTGCACAGACCTTGGTCCCAGCACGTGGCAGGACACTGGGAACAGTACAGGGGGGAACAGGTTATCCAAGGCTGATAAGGCTGCTGGGGTGCTGCCTCCTTATCATTGGGCCTGGCCGAGATTCCAACTTAGAGGTGTTCAGTCCTTATCTCACAGATGGTATCTTTGCCCATGGGCTCCTCAGCCAAGCACGTACACCAAATGCCTAAGCCTGCATGTACATCTTGTTATAGAGCCTCAATGTCTTTTTTTTTTTTTTTTTTGGTACAGTGAAACTTGTTTACATTATACTGTAATTTGTACTGATTGTACTGTAAATACAGTACCATAGTTTTAGGTTCTGTTGTATTATAGCACTGCATACAAGAGTTATGAAACTAAAAGCAAAGTCATCAGGTTGGAGTTTCCTTTGACCATTTCTTTGTTCTGAATATTGTAATGTACATACTAGGTACAGTTCCTCATTTAGCACCCAGGAATGTAGCTCTGTCCTTAAATGAGGAATGTCAGTATTGATGTAGCCTTGACATTATGTCAGATATTATAGACAAATCAGAGATGGCTTAAAATATACAGGAACATGTGTGTAGGTTATATGCAAATACTACATTACACAATTTAGTACCCATGGGGGCATGTTGGAACCAACCCCAAGGCTACTGCGGGACAAATATGTGCACTTAAAGAATGAGTTACCCAATCAACATGGGTTGTTACCACACTCTATTTTGAAGTGTCAAACAAAATTAACGTTTATTTCATATGACAAAACTCACAATCTTTTCATCTTGACCAAGCGTTGGCCCATTTGATTAGAATGTACTTATGACTAGGAGCTCAATAAAAGGCTTTCCCTTCTCTGCCACCTCCTCACCCAAACCACCAAGCCAAGCAAATAAACGCCCACCCACTCCCTGGCCTTGCCTCACCACCATTCTCTTTATCATGAACCCACACGCCGGCTTCTACGCCTTTCCCTGGGCACCCACTTCCAAGCCACATGTCTCCAGTAGAACGAACCAGTTACCACCATCAACAAACCTATGTGGGGCTACATGGGTCCTCAGGCATGGCACTGGTAGGTCCCCCACTTCCATCCTTGGGGTCCCCTTCCCCCGAGCTCAGCCTTTATTCCAGGAAGGATGGGCACCAGAGCTCCTGCTACACTCGGCCAGGGTGGGGGCTGTGGGAGGTTACTGTCCCCAGCTGAAACAGGATTTGCATACATGGCATAAAGGGTTCACAGCCAAGGAGGTTCCAGACCAACTTCACAAGGATCTGAAATAGGGACAAGCAGGGACCAGGACTGAAGACTTGGTTCTCAACATTGCCATCAAGAGACGGGGGTGTTCCTGGTCCAGACCTGGCCTTCATCTTGGCGCCTTGGCGCTCAGGCAGGGGCAGCAATCACCCACAGTGCCTGAAGTCGGTGGACTGGATACCTCGGATTGCCCAACAACTGGTGCTGTTCCCAGAAACTCATTCTCTCCGTGTCGGTGGCACCTGAGGACTTGATGACACAGCTTTACAAGATATTCCTTCAAGAGCCAGGAGAGACAGAGTATGCTCCACTATCCCTCCCTCCCTCCATTCTCTCTGTCTCTCTGTCTCTCTCTGTCTCTGTCAGTCTGTCTCTGTCTCTGTATCTTTCTGTCCTTCCTCATCACAGGGGACTGAACCCAGGGCCTTCACACTGAGCTACATCCCCAGTCCTTTGCATTAATTTTTTAAGTTTTGAGACAGGATAATAAATTGCTAAAGTGTCAAGGCTCAGCTCAAATTTAAGATCTTCCTGCCTCATCCTCCCAGAGTGCTAGGACTACAGGTGTACTCTACCATATCCTACTAGACTGCTTCCTTCTTAGAGAAAGGAGAGATTTGAGCCCATCAACATGTCAAAGGGAATAATTCAGTACGGCAAGGTAGATGCTAGACAGAGTGTCCAGTGGAGAGAAAGATAAGCACAGGAGGAGTGATTACCTTGACTAGAAGGAGGGAAGCCCTCGAAAGACGGGCCAAAGAGCAGGTACTTTTCCAACCAAGTAGCTTCAGATTCTAGAACTTTCCATCTGAGGTTTCTGCTTTCTCAGGCAAACAGGTGGTGAGCTCATCCTTAAAGAGTGCCAGGGGGAGGAAGGAACATTATTTTATTGGGTTCTTACTATGTGCTAGAAACTGTGCTAAGCACTTTTCCTGAGAAAGCTTACTCAATGTTCCCCACAACTTTCTGAGTCAGGTGTTATAATTTCTGGTCACACATGAAAACCTGCCTAAGGTCACAGCAGTTACTCAGTGCTTTTCCCAAGGGTTTAGCCATTCTGCATGATTAACAAAGAGGCCTAAACACACAGGACCAAGTCCCTGAGGGAATGGACATTGCTTTGGACAGCAGTAGGCAAACCTTTTCCTTTGAGGCAAGGGGAAAAGGAGCAGAGGTTGAGTTGGCAGGTTTCCATGGGAAGAAAATCTGCAGCTGCCAAAGGTGGTGTCTCCACTGTCAGCGGGGATGAGGATGGCTGGGTGCTGCCACTAGCTTGAGGAGCGAGAAGCCAGGTGAGGGTCTGGGAGGGCTTTGGGATGGTGGGCAACCAGAGAGGAGCTTATGGATTAGGAGTCTCTGTGAAATCTCAGCTGTTCAGCCGCCTGGGGCCCAGTGTCCCTGGGTGTGGGAGCCGGGAGGGAAAAGCCACTTTCCAGTGTTAGGAACTCTCAGATTCTAGGACATAGTGTGCAGCGAAGGATGACACTGAGAAACCAAATGGCACATGGCCACCAGGAGTTACCCCAGGTGGGGCTGTGGGCATTCAGGGAAGGTGGAAATGGGCCAGAGGCTTGGGAACGATTGCAGGGCTGGAATCTGCTCAGCCCTTGCTGGAGGCAAAGGCTGCTTCCTCTCAGTATGGGCCAAAGCTGACTGAGGTTGTGGGTGATGAGAAGGATTTGTCTATTGGGAACGTGTACAAGGAAATTGCCAGACAACTTACAGGAACCAGGTGCTTGCCCAGGGCTGGGAGTCTTTACATTTGCAGAATGCATGTCCCAATATGTCGTTTATATTTTCTCTAATGAGTCTGTAGCCTCAGTGCAGGAGCCAGGAAGGGGGCTCAGCCAGGTGCACTGGGGCAGGTAGGGTAGCAGTGTAACGTAAGCAGCAGAGCCCCAGGCTCGCGTAAAGGCAACACGGCATGGAATTTACTGTGCCTGGGTTCAGGCAGGTAGTGCAGTAAGACCATCTGCCCTGAACAAAGAGAAGTGTGTCCCTTTCCTAGGGATGGAGAGAAGGCAGGGGATGTTAGGAGGGAAGATCCCAGTGAACCTCTGTGGTTAAAGTTTTCTGGCAATCTTGTATCTCAGTGGGCAGAGTCCTTTGAAGAGTCCATTGTAAATTCTTGGGTGTTTCCAGATGTCCCCAGGACCTGCAAACTTTCTTGTCCTATTGTATCTCCTTTCCTGTGCTTGGTGATGACAGCCTCAGGTGCTGAGCTGAGTTCCCTGCAAAGAGTAGTACTTCCGCTGGCAAGCAGGCTGGGGCCTGGGAGAATCACGTCCGGATGGAGACTTACAAGCAGGAAGATTTAGGGTGTTGAGGGAAAAGTGCTTTAGTGCCTTAGACAGTAACTAGCTTAGGAGGACCTTTGTTGCTGCTGTTGTTATTTTCTTGAGGATGGAACTCAGGTGCTGGGGATGGAACCCAGGGCCTTGCGCATGCTGGGCAAGTGCTCTACTGCTGGGTTGTATATCCAGCCCAACACTAACTAGTTTATAACCCATTTCCTGCAAGGAACCTTCTTTGAATTTATAGGGAATCTCGTTCAGGCTTTTCTTTGCCCAGAGACAATCTCCCCACCACTGCTGAGAGACCCAAATTCATGCCACAGCTCATGAGCCTCATGATGGGCACAGCCAGCCCGGCAACTACTCTAACTCCTCTCTGCCGGGCACAAGTAATTGGAATGGGGAGGGTCCTGTCCCAAACTGAGTCAATGGTAACTCTTTTGTGAGAAATTTGGAATGATGACACCCTAAAACCTGCCCATGTACTCTCTCAGCTCTAAATCTTTTAAATCCATCCATTCATTCATTCATTCATCCATTTAGTGCAGTACTGGAGACCAACCCACGCCCTTGTATGTGCTGAGTAAGCACTCCACTGCTGAGCTACACTTTAGCCCATCTCAGACATAAAGAGCAGAGAATTTAAAAACACCAGATGCTGTGGTGCCATTGTCTGCCATGTGACCCTGGACCCAGAGAGAACTGGCAGAAGGAGAGAGAAGGAAAGGGAGAGAGGAAGAGGGAACCAAATAGACATGAAGAGAAGAGAGGTGGAGAAAGCAAATTTCCTGAGTATTTATATGCTTGAGTCCTCTCTCTAGACTGTCCCTAAGGCTGCTTGTGTCTCTGGCCTGTAGTCTCGTAATACAGTCTCTTTTTTTGCTCAAGCTATCTCTAGAGAGGATGTGGAGTGTGAAACCTCCACAGACTGTGCACCAGACTAAACTGCTCTTTCCTTAGATTGTGAGTATCGGTTGTTTCGTTCCAGCAGTGAGAAAGTAACTAAGACACCTGTCTCCAGACGCTCCCTGAGGCTGGTTATATCTCTGGGATTACAGGTGTGCACCACAATGCCCAGTGCTGTGGGTAGGATCTTTTGCCCAGAATTTGTCCCCTCCTGCCAACACCAACCCCTCAGATTTCCTTATGAAACCACACATTCCCATCCTCAGCCAGGCGGTTCTGTGGGACAGACCCCACCCCCAATTCCAGAGAGACACCATAGTTCACCTAAGCCATCCGGTGTACTCCATGCTCTTGGCCACATTGTGTAACACGCATGGGACAAGGAAGAAGGAAGTGAGCAGAGGGATTTTGGAAAGAGGAGTGCCAACCCTCTCTGACAGGTATTAGAGGGTGGGGGAATTCTCTCAATTCCTTGTTGATGAATGAGGATATAAGATCTGGGTACTACACAGAGCCAAGGGTGAGGCCAGGTCTGCAGGAGGCAGAGAGAAAATAGAGAAACGCATCCGCCTCACGGTCTTAGAATTATCACGGTTATCCCAGACAAGCATGATTCAGTAGCTGGGGCTGGTCTCCTTCCTCCCCTGAACCAAATTTGGGCTCCAAGAGGAAGACAGTGGGAGATATATGGGTTGAATAATTTACTGTGTCTGTTACACACCCCACCTCTGATGCTTGGGTTGCAACAGCAACTGTATTGTGAAAGTTGGTTTCAGTTGAAATTTTCCATTGCTTGAACTTATTCTGTCCTACTTGTTTCCAGCATCCTTACTTGGGCTCTGGGCCCTGCCCTTGTCACATTTTCAGAATTTTCACTTCAGAAATAAGCGCATCTCCCTCTTGCATCAACTTCCCTCCCTCCATCTCAAGGATGCAGAAATATTTCAAGCCAGGGATTCTCAATAGTGACTGAACATTAGAATCAGCAGGTGCTGTGGTCTGGATCTGGTTATCCCCAAAGGCTATGTGCTAAAGGTTTAATTCCTAGGTTGGCACTATTGGGAAGTAGTACCATCCTTAAGGGTCAGGACACAGTGGGAGGAAGTCAGGTCATGGGGGGCTAGAAGGGAATATTGGGACCCCAATCTCTCTCTCCATTTCAGCTACCATGTGGGGAGCAGAGCTCTCTGCCATGTGTTCCCACCATCATGTACTAGGCTGCCATAGGCCCAAGCTAACAGGGGTAGGTGACCATAGACAGACACCTTTGAAACTGTGAGCCAAGATAAACCTTTCCTCCATCTAAGTCAAATAGCTCAGGTATTTTGTCACAGTGATAGAAAACTGACTAATGCACCAAAGGAAGCTTTAAAAATTACTACTACCTGGGTTCAAGATCCAGAGTTTGGAAAGGGACCTTGGCATTGCTTTTTCAAATGCCCCTTGGCATTCTAATATGAAGCCAGAGTAATAACTGCAAGAAGACATGCTCATCTTGAAAGAAACTCTCACTTGAGCTCACATCCCCTGCTCTGGCCCATTTCTCTTCTCCTTTCACAGTGAAACCTATCAAAAGAATATTCCACCCATGCTGCATCCACTTTCTAATCTTTTGTTCAATATTTCATCTTAAAATAATTTCTCAAGCTTAGAAAAGCAAATAAGGTGGATGTAAAAAAAATAAAAAATAAAAACATTTTATCAGGTTCCATCTCTTTTTGCTTAGCCCTAACCTTCTTAGGACTCTCCATAAAATTCAGCCAAGAGAACTTAACTTTTACCTGCTTCAAGGTATTCCCTGCTTCAATATAAGGACAATGATCCCTTGATATCCATGGAGGATGGGTCCCTGCAAATACCAAATCTATAAACACTCAAGTCCCTGATATAAATGGTCTTGCATTTGCATAGAACCTATGCATATTTTCCATCTACTTTATAATCTCTCCCTCCTCTTTTTTTGAGACAGAGTCTTGCCATGTAGTTCAGACTAGCTTTGAACTCACTATGTAGCCTCAGCTGGCCTCAAACTCACAGTGATCCTCTTGTCTCAGCCTCCCAACTGCTGGGATTATAGCTGTGTACCACCATACCTAGCTTCCTAGAGGGATTTTTAAAAGCAAGCTATTAATTACAAAAAATCTGATAGTTACAGTAAATCTGATAGAAGTATTAAATTTGAGTTAATGACTTTATGCCTAGGCTGTAAGAAAGGATGTGTACGTTCACAAAACCACTACATTCCAGGCTATTCCAGAATGCAATGTTAGGAGGAACTGGCCTGAGAGTGGAGGGCTTTGGTCTCTCCTCCAGTCAGGTAAGGTGTGACTAGATCCTGCAGCTGAAAGATGCTGAACCCAATGAAAATGTCACAGATTTATGAAAATAACAGACATGTCCACATCTGACTACTTGTTTACAGTGCAACCCTTTCATACTAGAATTAAACAAAGGACAGCTCTTTCCTGCTATTTTTTATGGAGATGACAAATCATAAAAACACTATTATCACAGTAACTTTGGAAACCCAGTCTTGGTTTAGAAATAGAAACAAAACAATATTACAATACCAATGGACCAAGAAAAGTGTGAGACTTAGAAAATTAGAAAAAGTGATTTCTATAAAATGATCCTCTTGGGGCTGGGGATTTAGCTCAGCGGCAAAAGCACCTGCCTGGCAAGCGCAAGGTCGTGAGTTTGGTTCCCGGTACCGGAGAAAAAA
>NW_004955467.1:8866751-8910850 GCF_000276665.1 Chinchilla lanigera | reverse complement strand
AAAAAAAAAAAAAAAAAAAAGAATGGCTATTATCAAGAAATCAACCAATAACAAATGTTGGCAGTGGTGTGGGAAAAAAAGAACCTTCTCCACTGTTGGTGGGAGTGTAGACTGGTACAACCACTATGGAAATCAGTCTGAAGATTACTCAGAAAGCTAGGACTAAAGGTTCCATTCAACTCAGTTATTCCCTTTCTTGGGATCTTCCTAAAAGAAGTAAAAGCATCATACTACAGAGATGTATACATACCCGTGTTTATAGTGGCACAGTTTGTAATAGTCAAAGAAACAGCCCAAATTCATCAACTGATGAATGCATAATGAAGATATATTTTTTTAGACAATTTTTTAGACTACCCTGCCATAAAGAAGGTTAAGCTTGAGACATTTCTAGCTAAATGGATGCACCTTAAGGCCATACTCTTAAGTGAAATAAATCAGACAAATATGTAAATACTGCATGGTTTCTCTGGTGTGAGAAACTGAAAGTGTAAATAAAAACTGATATGTATAATAGATATTCTGAAATAGGAAGAGATTATTCAAATGGGAAGGGGAACTAGGGAGGGGGGAGGGAGGAAGGAAGGAAGGGAAAAGAAAAAATGATGAGAAAAGAAGGAAAAAATGGAAACAACATTTGTGTAAATAAAGAGGGGAAGAGAGATTGAAGGGAGGGTAGGAGAATGGGGGAAAAAAGAATCAAGTTATGTCATGTACAGGTACAGATCCCCTATGGTGAATATGATCATTATGTATACCTAAAGTGTACCAATAAACTTAATTAATTTAAATAAATAAATAAATATGTGTTCCTCAGCTGAACTTCTTGATGCTGGCTGGCTGAAAATTGGCTTTTTGACAAATGCCCAAATACTCTGGTATAAGTAAGAGTTCAGAGAAGAAACATCACAAGTTTAATTAACACAGAATCACAAATCCATTTTCTTTTCAGTCCTAACTACCTTATGGTGAAGGTATCTGTTAGGTGTTGCTGTTTTAATTTCCAGATTTAGCACTAGATTATGTTTCTCTGGAACCAGGATCTAGCTATGAGTAACAGAATCCACCTAGAATTGAATGACACCCGCTGTGTTCACCTTTATTGTTACCTTTTATGATGGGAAGTGAAATTTACTATCAACTTACAGTAGTGATACAAAGTTTTCTTTAAAATAGATTCATTTATATCTATAAAAGTGAAAAGGGCTAAGGAAATAGCAAGGAGAAAAAAAAAACCAAAAACAAAAAAACAAAAAGACAGCCAGGCGTGGTGGCACATGCCTGTAATCCCAGCACTCAGGAGGCTGAGACAGGAGGATCAATCCAAGTTCAGGATCAGCATGGGCTACAAAGTGAGCTCAAGGCCAGCCTGAACCGCAGAGCGAGACCCTGTCTCAAAAAGACAAAAAAAAAAAAAGGAAATAGCAAGGAATCCATAGTATAGGATGGGAAATCTATAAAACATCACTATATTTTTTTAGACTCACTGCACATGGGCACATAGATAAACGTAATATTGATTTGTATTATAAAATGATCTACAGATAAAAAATATTTAACATATTGATAATGTGCTCCATATGCAAATATGTCCTACATGTAAACTCAATATGCCAATTGTTCTTACATATGGTTCATATGCTAACTCTAAAATTTAATCTAGCAATGAATAATACATAGAACTGGATGGTTTGGACAAAGGACATTTGTAGACATTCCTCCTAAGAAGATATACAAATGGCCAATAAACACATACAAATACGCTTGGCATTTCTAATAATTAGGGAGATTCAAATCAAAACCACAATGCACTAACAGTGTGTGTTAGAATGGCTGTTATCAAATAAACAGAAAATAACACACATTGGTGAGGATGTGGACAAAGTGGAGCCCTCAGGCACTGCTGCGGGAATGTAAAATGTGCGGCCGCTATGGGAAATAGTGTGGCAGTTCCTTAGCAAATTAAATATAGAATTACCTCACCATCCAGCAATCCTACTTGTAGGCATAGACCCAAAAGAATTAAAAGCAGGAGTTGGAGCAGAGTCTGCACAGGACAGGGTGCTGACAGGGATTCCCACCGTGTAGTGCGCAGACTTTCAGCTCATCATCTGATTTGAACTTTTGTGTCCCACCCTCAGCTCTAGTTGGTGTCCCCATGTAGTTTCACTGTAGTTCATGCTCTCAAGAAAGTTTGTCTGTCCTTGTCTATGAGTGCGGGAGGGATCCCCACTTTGCTGGCTATGAGACAGGAAGTTGACAGGAGTTTTAAATAAGTTCCGTCACTTGCTCAAGGCCAACGGGCAAAGGAGCTGATCCACGGATTTGAACTGAGGAGCTCTGACTCCAAAGTCTGGGTGTATAACTGAGGCAGGAAGGGGACAGAACTGCAAAGCGCTGGAGGGTATGAACCTGGGAGTCACCAGCACACATGTGTGTCTAAGTCACAGGCTAAGCAGGAAATACAAGTGCAGAAGAGAACAGAAAACGGGCAACTGCACTCTTGGGTGATGGGGAGGTGCAGAGCAAATGGTTAATCAAAGGAGATGCACTCCCTGAGATGTGAGCAGGATATGCTGGAAAACTGGATAAAACCAACATGAGTAACTAAACTCCACCCTGTCCAGAGAACTCTGCCCCCCTTTAAAAAACTATGAACGATTAATGAAATTCCTTTGAAACTTCATAAGAGTGAAAAGCGTCCTTCGTGCAGGACTGCCGTGTCTGTGGAGCAGCCAATGATGCTACTCTTTCTGTGTTTCTTATCTGCAATCTCCTTATCTTATCTCCTGGTGCTCCTCCCCATCACTGCTACCATTTAGATTTCAAATGTACCCTAGAGGCCCAGGTGCTGGAGGCTTGGTAGGCAAGGAGGTGGTACTTCCATGTAGAAATCTTTAAGAGCCTGGACTTAATGAGAGGTACTGAGGTCACTGAGGGCCTGCTCTTGAAGAGGGCTGGGACTCCAGCCTCCTCCTCCATTTCTTTCTTGGCCCAATTCCCCCCTGGCATGAGGTAAACAGCTCTGCTCTGCCATAGGCTCTCACTTTGATGGCCCAAAAGCATCACATCCAACCCATGGTTTGGGACTGTCTTGGTTACTTTTCTCTCATTACTGAGACAAAATACCTGATGCCCAAAATTAAGGAAGGAAATGTTTATTTAGCTCACAGTTTGTGGAGGTTTCAGTCCATACTTGGTTGGCTCCAAGGCAGAGTGGAACATGGCAGAGGGCAACAGTTCATGGCAGTGGAACACAGCAAACAGCCAGAGCAAAAAGGGAGGAATGGCGGCAAACAGCCTCTTTTTCTCTCTTACATACACAAAATTATCCCCCCCGCCCCCCGGGCTGGTGTAGCTCTCACACCCACAATCAATCAAACTCTGAAAGCCCGCCCCATGACTGCATGAGGCTTTACGGGGCAAACCCAGGTGCAAACCATAACAGGGACCTGCAAAACTGTGAGCCAGCATAAACCTTTTCTCTTTAAAAGTTAATCACCGCCAGCATTTTTATAGTGATGGAAAGCTAATATACTCACTGACAAATCTGTGTTGCTTCTGCCTCCCTGCAAACATGACTCCACGCAAACAGGAATCCAAATCTCAGAGGACCTCAGGGCACAATTTACTCCCTCTTTGCTTCTGTGTGTGTGTTCTCTGCTCAGGGATTTCCACTAGCCCGTGACAGACTCACCTGTGTCCGCTGGTGACTCCCAGGGTCACACCCTCCAGCCCGGACCTCTATCCTCAGATGTCGTTCCTCCACTTGAATGTCTAACGGGTGTTTCCAGACTAGAACCCTCAAATCTGTACTTTTGGGTGGCAGGGACTGCAGGAGGGACACGGGAAGGGAAGGATGTTAGTATTGAGAGGACAATGGAAGTGTAAAAATGACCTGCTGTGGTCACCACATAGGGGCAAAGGAGGAAGTAACTGAGGGCTGGTGGTAGGGGTGTCGGGAACCTGGACTAGGGTCAGAGGACAAGGAGGTTTCTTCTGCCAGTACTCATAAATGCCACCTTGACATCTCTGTCCCCTCCGCTGCCTTTCCCTCCTCCAACAAGCCAAGCTCTTCCAAAACTCAGGGCCTGGTGCTGGTAGAGCTGCTTCTGCAGGAACTCTCCTCCTGCAGTGTGCCTCCTCAGGCCTCAGTCTCAGGTCACTCCCTCTGTGCCACAGAGCACCTTGTCCCCACCTCCACTTTTCCCGCATGCTTGATTTTTTTCACAGCCCTCGCTGTCATCTGGAATACTAATATACATGATTATTTGCTTCTTTTTGTCTCACGTTTGCTTTTTAATCTATATTAGAGCAAGGACTGAGTCTTGTCTGGGCCTGTATTAATAGCATCTAACATAGCCCCTGACACAAAACTGGTTCTCATAATTAGTTATTAAATGAAACAAAATTATGTGATTTAAAAGGATTTGGAGGAGGCAGGCAGGTGGTCACATGCAGTTTTAGGGCTAAAAAAGCAAATAAAGCAAGACATGGGGCTCGAATGTACACACCCTGGCTGGTTCTCAGTTCTGCCCCAGAACCATCGCAGAAAGGTCCTTTCCCCCGAATATCAAGACGCCCACCCGCCCTGTCCACCTCTGCCAGCTCCCCTCCCCAGGCCGCGTCTCTCCAGGTCCAGATTTCACCCTCTTTGCCCCGTTCCTCCCTGACTGAAATCCAGACATACTCTTCAGGGCACCAGTGGGGCTCATCCCCGACCGACCGCAACAACCAGCTTTGGCAAAATAGGGGCGGAGTGGGGCTGGGCGGGGCTGGGCTGGGCGGGGCGGGCGCGTCCCAGAGACGGAGCTGCCTCCTGTAGTCCGTACTTCTGCAAGCGGCAGACGGCCAGGCTGGACTGGAACCATGGCCAAGTTCAGGGTGAGGGTGTCCACCGGGGAGGCCTGCGGGGCTGGCACTTGGGACAAAGTGTCTGTCAGCATCGTAGGGACCCAAGGAGAAAGCCCCCCACTGCCCCTGGACCACCTGGGCAAGGAGTTCACCCAGGGCACTGTGAGTGTGGCAGGAGGCGGGTGAGGGCGAGGGGCGTGGGGAGCAGGGGTGGAGGTGGAGGGTGGACGCCCCTCCACACACTAAACCTCCCCCACCCCAAGGAGGAGGACTTCGAGGTGATGCTCCCGGAGGACGTGGGCACCGTGCTGCTGTTGCGCGTGCAAAAGGCGCCCCCGCCGCTGCCCAGCCCGCTTGGGCCCCTGCGCCCCGACGCCTGGTTCTGCCGCTGGTTCCAGCTGGAGCCGCCACGGGGCGCCCCGCTTGTCTTCCCCTGTTACCAGTGGCTGGAGAGGGCGGGGACCCTGGTGCTGCGGGAGGGGGCAGGTGAGGGGAGAGCATCGGGTGGCAGGGACTGCAGGAGGGACACGGGAGGGGAAGGATGTTAGTACTGAGAGAAGGACAACGGAAGTGTAAAAATGACCTGCTGTGGTCACCACATAGGGGCAAAGGAGGAAGTAACCGAGGGCTGGTGGTAGGGGCGAGGGGAACTGGACTAGGGTCAGAGGACAAGGAGGTTTCTTTTGCCCCTTCCCACCCAAGCTCTCCTCCCACAGCCAAGGTCTCCTGGGCAGATGACCACCCCATACTGGAGCACCAGCGCCGGGAAGAGCTGCAGGCCAAGCAAAAGATGTACTGGTGAGGAGGGGGATAAAGGAGACCAGTAAAGCATGAGCATGACAGGCAGCCTGGGGCCCCTGGAACAACACAGACTAAAGCCCCTGTCTAGTCCTTTCCTACGAAGGGTGCTTCCGGGACTAGCACCCTCTCAGCACCAGCTGGGAATACTGCCTCTCAAACCTACTGACTCAGACCTTGGGGAGGCCAGCAACCTCGGTCCTAAGCCTTTCCTGTGACTCTGGCTGCCCACTGAAGTTTGAATCACTGCTCTGAGCGCCATCCCTTCCTTCCCGTGGGGATTTTTCACACATCAGCTTGTTATGTCTTCCTGAAATGTGGACAGAACCAGAAATGCACCACTCAATCCCCGGGAAGCCCACCTTCCAGGGCAGGCAGGTAGTGAGAGGGGGCTCTTTTTCTGCTCTGGGCTCAGCAATTGGGGTCACAGAGGGGAGCTGGTCTGAGAGGCTATGCTGGCGAAGGATGGAGCTGCAAATGAGCTGGGGCCGTGGGTCAGGATTCCTGAGGCAGACATCGAGGAGCTGTGCTCAGGTGAGGATTCTCAGAAGACCTTGATCTTGGTCTTGGCTGCTGCCTGAAGCTTGGGCTTCAGGCTCTTGCTCCACAAATCTGGGGATGAGGCAGCCATGGGCTTATTTGGTTCCCAGTGATTCTATGTGTGTCATGAATTATACCCCTGAGAAAATCATTACATTAAATCTCACAGCAGCAGTCCCAGGGGAGGGGCAGATATTGAGGTCTGCGGTATCTGTGGAGATACCAGGGCCGTTGTAATCTCTGCTAAAAGGAACTATGAGATATTAGGCAAGTCAGTAATTTTTTTGATCTTTATTTCCTTTTGCAAAGGAAACCAAGAATACCAGTCTCCTTAGGGTTTTTGGGTGGAACAAATGAGAAAATAGTTAAGAATGCGGCTCATCAACTGTTGCTGTCTGCACAGACGTGTTCAGTTACTACTGTTCCTGTCTGCAGGTCACTCTGCTTTCCTGTCTGGGCCTGGGACAGCTAGTAATGTGACCCCACAAGATTGAAAACTTTTAGCGTTATTTTGTGGTTTTTAGTGATATTATTCATGACTTGATTGTGCAGTGCTGGAGTATAGACTGCAAGTAAAATATAGACGTTGCCAATAATAGTATTTCAACCTACCTAAACACACACATGCCTGTGAAGAGAGGTGCCTGTTATTGTTTTAAAAACATGTAAAGCCAGGCGTGGTGGTGCACGCCTGTAATCCCAGCACTCAGGAGGCTGAGGCAGGAGGATCATTGCGAGCTCCAGACCAGCTGGGCTATAAAGTGAGCTCAAGGCCAGCCTGAACTGCATAGTGAGAGCTTGTCTCAAAAAAAAAATTAGGAAAAAAAAATGTAAATTTTCATATTTCATTATTAAACTTGGGCTTGTATTATTTCATAAAATAATTTAATAAGTTAAAATATTAAAAAATAAAGGAGGTTTGTTACTTATATATATCAACTATATTACATATTTTATATGCAGCCCAAGACAATTCTTCACTGAGTGTGGCCCAGGCAAGCCATAGAGTTGGGCATGCGCAGTCTAGATCCTTAGTACTTAAAAATGAGGCATCAGATCCACAGCCTCCTCATCCCTCATGGGTTTGTTAGAAAATGCAAGCTTGGGTCCATCCCAGGTCTACTAAGTCAGAATCTGCAGTTTGGGTCCATCCCAGGTCTACTAAGTCTTGGGTCCATCCCAGGTCTACTAAGTCAGAATCTGCAGTTTATCAACATCCCCAGGTTACTCAGGGGCTGTAAAGTTTGAGAGGTAGGGTTTGCCCACCCCCTGGTGATGGTGTGCTTGACTTGCAAATGAAGTTTGAACCCTAAAGCCATTTTTGAATGAACTGAAGGGTGAATGTGTGAGAGGATGGGCTAGGGATACTCAATTCACTTGGACAGGAATTTGCCATTTAACCCGAAGGTCTTTGGCCATATGGCTGGCCTGAAAATGAGATGTAGACATTCCTTATTCCAGGGCAGAGTAAATTGCTGTGGCTCCCTAGCTATGGAGGCTGGTGTAGCTGCCAAAAGCAACTGAAACCAGCAGGGCAGCCTGGCTTCAGGACAGCCAACCTCTGTAAATGGCATTGATGTTAGTCAGGAATTAAATGGTGGAATGAACAAAAACTGACTCCAACTTATAGAAAGATGGAGAGGGAATTTGTCAGCAGGACACAAAGGTGCTTACAGAGGTATATCCAGAAAGTGTAGCCAGACCTCAGGCCATAGGCAACCTCCTCCTGGGTGCTTCTCTCTCTCCCTTCCCTCCCCTCCCCTCTCCTCCTCTCCCCTCCCTTCTGCTCTTGTCATCTTCCCTTCCCTCCTCTCCCCTCCCCCGACTTCCCTTTCCTTTCCGTCCCCTCCTCTCCCATACCTTCCCTTCTCTTCTCTTCCCTTTTCTTCTCTTCCTTTCTCTTCCCTCCCCTCCCCTGGCCTCCCCTTGCCTTCACTTTCCTTCCCCTGTCTTCCTTTTCTTCCCTTTCCTTCTCTCCCACCTAGTCCCTTCCTATCCCCTTCCTTCCCCTTCCTTTCTCTTCCTTTCCCCCTAGATCAGCTTCCTGTGGTTCCCAATCCACACAGTGGGAAACTTATAGCTCACAGTCCCTATGTTCATGTGCTATACTCCAAATATCCAGAGAGAAAGAGACCACCTCTCTAATTCGGCTTTCACCTCAAATTCCCTGAGAAGGACTCTGATTAGCCCAGCTCTGGTCAAATGCTTAACTCTGGACTAATCAATTGTGACCAGGGAGAAGCCTCACTGTGAGAAATTCAGGGGTCCCCTGCGGTCTTGCAGGCCAAGGGGAAGTACAGATCCCAGGGAGGTCTCTGCTCAAAGAAGAGAGCTGGCCCTGACCAAGGCCCCTGAAGGCACTCCTCTGCCGGAATCCAGGGGCTCCCTGAGGCTTCTTGCTGATCACCTGCCTTTTCCACTCTCTAGGTGGAAGACCTACCTCCCAGGCTGGCCTCACTGCCTGGGTGAGGAGACTGTGAAAGATCTGGACCTCAATGTCAAGTACTCTATAGTCAAGAAAGCCAAGTTTTCCCTGAAATTAGGCTCTGGGTGAGAATGTCCACCTTGTCCTGTCCCTAGGCCTCAGATGTTCTACCACCCCTGCTTCTGCCCTCCCCTGTTTAGTCACCATCAGTGACACGGGTCACACAGTCCTGCCTCCTCCCAATTCCCACAGGGCAGTGGTAACCTTAGAGAAGTGGCTACCTCAGACCCTGGAATCTGCTTTAGAATCTGGTTTAGAATCCCAGAAGAGACTAAAGTGATTGACTGGGTCTCCCAGGGCCTCTTGCCTCCATCCAACTCCTTGCATGCCCTGGCAGGGTTGCAGAGCTAAAACTCAAGGGGCTGCTGGACCGCACAGGGCTTTGGAGGAGTCTGAGGGAGATGAAAAGGATGCTCAACTTCCGGAGGTCTCCAGCAGGCGGTGAGGAGCTTGGGTCATGACTTCTGACCTTTTCCCTTGGGTATCAGCTTCCATGGCTAGCCAGAGTTCAGAAAACCAAGCACCAATCTATTGTGTGACTCTGGGCAGGCCCCTACCCTCTCCTAGACCTCACATTCCCCACAGAGACAAAAGAAGGTGTGGACTGGGGTGACCCCTGACCACCTAATCCAAAAGACATTTCTTGAGCTACTGTCCGTCAGGCACTGGATTGGGGCTGTGGACACTGCTTGAGTCCACAGGACCCACAGTAAAGCAGGCCAGAGGTTATTAATTAGACTCAAAATTGTACCCTTGGTGCCACTTGCAAGACATGCTCATTGGCTCTAGGAGTGTGTAAAAGGGAGACCCACCCTCACCTGGAGGAGGCCCTGGAAAGCTCTCTCTGAAGGTTGGGTAGGCATTCACAGTGCCAAGATGGGACAGGCGGAAGCAAGCATTTCAGGCTCAGAGCACAGCAAAGAGAAAGACCCTGAAGAGGGAAGGACTGACCTTTCGGGGAGAGAAAGAACACCACCATGGCCAGAGCAGATTGAGTAAGGGCGGGAAGGTCAGAAAGGAAGCAGGAGAGGTGACCAGGTCCCAGTGGTGCAGGATCATGTGGACCATGGCAGGCCTTTCCTCAGTGCAGAGCCAGGCTATGTCGTGGAGCCAGCTGGGGAATAATATGGGCAAATGTGCTCTGTGGGGTGGGTAAAGGGCAAGAATGGAAACAGGAGGGTGAGCCAGGAGTCTCTGGCTATGGTCAGCAGGGATGGTGGCCTCAGCAAGGCAGTGGACAAAGGGACAGAGTCACAGATGGACTAAGAGGCAGGGAGGGCAGAAAGCTGATGGGACTTGATGGGGGAGGCCCTGCGAAGGTGGGTCCCCGATGGATGGAGTTGCCACTCCCCACGATGCCAGGCCTGAGCTGGAAGAAGAGCCCACATAGGGTCTTTAATATGTTGCATTCGATTCCAGTGAGTCATCCAGGAGAATGTCAGCTAGATGGTGGGGCAGCAGGCTGGGGACCAGTTTGCTGGCTGGTGAGAGGGCAGTGACTGAAGCTGAGTGGGTGGAGGAAGATACACCCCGAGGAAGATAGGGCAGCCAGGATGGGCCCAGAAGGGAACTCCACTGTGAAAGTCAGGAGGAGATCTGTTGGAGCTGAGGTGACTGGTCCCCATGTTCCACCATCCCCCTGCAGAGTACGTATTTAAACACTGGCAGGAGGACTCCTTCTTCGCCTCCCAGTTCCTGAATGGACTCAACCCTGTCCTGATCCGCCGCTGTCGCTCACTCCCAAAGAACTTCCCCGTCACCGATGCCATGGTGGCCCCAGTGCTGGGCCCTGGGACCAGTCTGCAAGCTGAGTTGGAGGTGAGATTGTGGGGTCCAGGCTGTGCAGTCTTATCTTGGCACCTTTAGGGCCACACCCTACTGGAGAGGGAGGATGCACTCACATTTGTTAGGGACCTAGTATATGCTGCATGGCACAAACACCATCTCCCAAAAGACAGTCTTCTCCCAGCCCTGAGCCCTCTCCCCACTACGTGCCCTTCATCCTTTAGAAAGCCAGGTAGCAGCCCCAACGCCTCTACTTTCTTCCACAGAGGGGGTCCATATTCTTGGTAGATCACGGCATCCTCTCCGGCCTCAAAACCAATGTCATCAATGGAAGGCCTCAGTTTTCAGCAGCCCCGATGACCCTGCTGTACCAGCACCCAGGAGGTGGACCCTTGCTGCCCCTTGCCATCCAGGTCCGCCAGGGAAGGGGCAGGGGTGGGGAGGGTCCCACTGAATGATTTGCAGATACTCACAGTTGCCTCTTCCCCCACGGGTCCTCAACCCCAGCTCAGCCAGACTCCCGGGCCCGACAGCCCCATCTTCCTGCCCAGTGATGAGAAGTGGGACTGGCTGCTGGCCAAGACCTGGGTGCGCAATGCTGAGTTCTCTGTGCATGAGGCCCTCACACACCTGCTGCATGCGCACCTGCTGCCCGAGGTCTTCACCCTGGCCACACTGTGCCAGCTGCCCCACTGCCACCCACTCTTCAAGGTTAGTGGCTCAGCCTATGGCTGAGTCTATGGGCTCCTGCACCTTGTCCTGGCCCTCACAGCCCCTCTTCTAAGCAGCCTCTCCCAGGTGGCCCTGTCTGTCTGGGTGGCCCTGTCAGGGCAGTGAGGGCTGGGATGTGGAGGCTTTGCTGCACTGCGGCAGCATCTCCCTCCCCCGGGAGCCCCCTTCTTGGCAGACCCTGAGCTGGGGGAAAGGTGAATATTGTGCCCCAGAGAGGCTTCCTTCTAAAGCAAACCCGATGGGATTGGCTACCCCTGAAGAAGCCCAAATCCCAGGGCAGGGGAGCCCTGGACCTAGCAGATGCAAAGGTGAACACAGGGCTTTCAGAGACCAACAGGTTTTCTGCAGCTCATTCCGGGGTTGGGGGAGTCCTGAGTGGGAGAACCATGTACTCTGGAGTGGGCACTGCAAGTCAGCTGGGCCCCTGGAGCCTTCAGATGACACAGACTCATTTCTCCCTCAGACTTGCATCTCCTCTGAGGACAGAACTTCATCCTCCCCAGGCTGTCTGGTTCCTATTTAGATGGTCTCCTGGGTCCTGCATGCAGGCCCTCCCTTGTGCTATTCATTCTGCACTAATTCTGGCTATCTACAGCTCCCACGGTCTGGCACTCAGAGATGGGCTCTGGAGCACAGTTCCACCATGGTGCTTTGCCTGCCTGTGGGTTAGGAAATCATGGTGTTCATCAAAATAGCACCATCATTTGACAAAATGATCTGGTACCCAACATGCCAGGGGGCAGGGGTACAGAACAAGATGCTGAAGGATTTCAGCTCCCATCTCTGGGTCTGGAGAGCTGACTCTTATTCTAAGCCATTCCCTCTGGCCCGTTATCTCTTTCTGGCTGACTTACAGGGCAGATGCCTCTCTGGAGAAGATCTGGGGTGATCTCCAGCTCTTCTGTCTCTTGTCCCTTACAGCTGCTGATTCCACACACAAGGTACACTCTGTACATCAACACGCTAGCCCGAGAGCAGCTCATCGCCCCCGGGAAGGTGGTGGACAGGGTAAGAGCTGCCTTAGGGAGGGTGTGGGGTGGGACACTCCTTCCATTGGACAAATCCAGGGTTCTGAGGTGAGATTGACCTTTGGGTGTGCTACCTCCTGCTTCTGGAGAAAGGTACTAGTGCCAGGAGTCCTGTTTCCCAGTCTACAGGCCTTGGCATTGGGGGATTCTCTGAGCTGATCCAGAGGAACATGGAGCAGTTAACCTATTCAGTCCTATGTCTGCCTGAAGACATCCGAGCCCGCGGAGTTGAAGACATCCCAGACTACTACTACCGAGATGATGGCCTGCGGATCTGGGAGGCAGTGGAACAGTGAGGGGGCTGTCCCTAGGGATCCAGGAGGAGGGGAAGGCGGGAAGACTCGTATGGAGGGGAGGAGGAGGGATGGGTGTGAGGACAGTGGGCAGGGGCACTTCCCAGACAGGGTCAGGACTGGAGGCAGGGACTGAACCCAGGTGTACCCTGCAGATTTGTCTCTGAAATAATCGGCATCTACTACCCAAGCGACGCATCTGTCCGAGATGACCGAGAGCTCCAGGCTTGGGTGAGGGACATCTTCTCCAATGGTTTCCTGGGCCGGGAGAGCTCAGGTATGTGGACCTCTGCCCTTGAGCCCTACACTTAGGCCTCTGCAGGTAGGTCCTCAGGACCCCAGCAGCCTCAGCCCTGGCCCTGCTCTCTCCACAGGTATGCCCTCCTCACTGGATACCCAGGAAGCCCTGATCCGATACCTTACCATGGTAATATTCACCTGCTCAGCTAAGCATGCCGCGGTCAGTTCAGGCCAGGTAGGAAAGGTCAGCACTAGGGTGGCTGGGGGGAGAGAGTTGGCTCCTCAACCTTATTCTGCCTTCTCGGCCCTCAGTTTGATTCCTGTGTTTGGATGCCCAACTTACCACCCACCATGCAGCTGCCACCACCCACTTCTAAAGGTCAGGCCAGGCCTGAGGGTTTCATCGCTACCCTCCCCCCAGTCAATGCTACATGTGACATCATCATCACCCTCTGGTTGCTGAGCCAGGAACCTGGAGACCGAGTGAGTACAGGGCTGGCAGTCCGGCCAGGCCAGCAGAGGCAGGTCGGGTGTTCCTTACCCTCCTGGGCCCTCAGGCAGCTCAGCCTGTCACCCCACTGAACTGTCCCAAGAGACACATGAGCCTTGGACATCTCACCGTGTCAAGTAGCCAAACAGTGTGGTGATGTGGGGAGTCATCCTTACTGCAGAAGCAATATGGGATTGTGCTCCTTTAAAACTTAAGAGAGCTGGGCTTGGTGGCACACACCTGTAATCCCAGTATTCAGGAGGCTGAGGCAGGAGGATCACTATGAATTCAAGGACAACCTGAGCTACAGAGTTCAAGAGCAGCCTGGAAAATATAGCAGGACACTGTTTCAAAAAATCAAAAAATTAAAATACAAAACAAAAATAAAGAAAACCTTGGAATTAAAAATCCTGAAGAGCTTCCTGCCCATTATCTTCCCTTGGAGAAGATAGTTTATGGAAAGGGGCATGGATTAGGCTCAATGGGAGGTTGTTTCGGGGCCCCAGGGTAAGAGCTATGGGTCAGAGCTGGCTGAGGCAGGTCATGGGAATCTCAGCAGCCTACTCACCCAGCCTTGTGTGTCTCCCCAGAGGCCCCTGGGCACATACCCAGACGAGTACTTCACGGAGGAGGCCCCGAAGCAGAGCATCACCACCTTCCAGAGCCACCTGGCACAGATTTCCCAGGACATCAGGAGGCGGAACCAGGGCCTGGATCTGCCTTACACCTACCTGGACCCTCCCCTCATTGAGAACAGCGTCTCTATCTAAATCCCCAGAGAACACATCCCTGGATGACGTTTGTCTCTTTGACCACTTTGCTGTAGCCTAACTGGCACCCAGAGGAAAAGACTCCCCGGAAAAATAGGTCCCTCTGTGCCTCTCCTGGGACAACCAAAGCCCATGTAATTCATGTGCCTACACACGTGTGTGCATGTGCACACACACATGCATGCACGTGCACATGCATGCATATACCCACCAGAGAGATAAAATCAAAATAGAGCCAGGCATGGTGGCACATGCCTGTAATCCCAGCTACTGGGAGGCTGAAAGAGGATCACAAGCTTGAGGCCAGCCTTGGCAACTTAGAGAGATCCTGTCTCAGAATAAAAAGGCCTGGGAGGGAGCGGGTGGGGTAGCTCAGTGGTAAAGTGCTTGCCTAGCATGTCCAAGGCCCAGTACTTCTTGAAAAAAAAAAAAAAAGATACAGAAAACAGACCCTCATGGGACAGTGTCACAAAGCCCTCTCAAACCCCTGACTCAAGAGAAGTCGTCATATAGGCTGCTCAGCGACATAAGGAGTGACTCAGTCCAAACCTGCCCAAGAGGTTGGTAGTGACCTATTTCCCTGCTTTAAAAGTAATAAAGCCCTGGAAAAGGGTCCCTGGCAGGCAGTGCTCATCGGCTTTCCCAGAACTTCCCCCAAGTGAATTGTAAACCAAGTTTCATTTCCAGAGAATCAGAAAATAGTAATATAATCACCAGTCAGAACTTGCCTTCTAGATTCTGTCTTCAACAAGGAACTCCAACATTTTATATAAATTCTTCAATTCTATTTTTCTTTTTGGGGGGCTCAAAGTCAGAGAGCATTCATTAAAGTAGTCAATGAGCCCTTTTGATTTCACCTAATGATTCTCATTTCTGTCTCATATTGCAGACATTAATGCTTTGGGTTTTTTTTTTTTTGAGACAGGGGCTCGCTATGCAGTTCAGGCTGACCTTGAGCTCACTTTTTAGCCCAGGCCGGTCTCAAACTCACCACAATGCTCCTGCCTCAGCCTCCCGAGTGCTGGGGTTACAGGCGTGTGCCACCACACCCGGCTAGAATGCTTTGGGTTTTTAGCTTCACTAAAATATTTTTTATGAAATAATGGACAAAATGCAATATATAGGCTGTACTTACATGTGTACAATCAGCAGATTCAGTAGACCAGTGCTTTGGAAAGGGCAGCATAGACTGGCAAGTAGTAGTTGAACAATTCAGTGCAGATTGAGACTGTACCAAAAGTGATTTAAAGCTCTGGATCTGTTAAAATTATTTGATTTCAACCAATAAATAATTCCTACTCACATAAGCCAATAAAGGAGTTCATGGGTCCAAAACTGAGTGCTTTGAGGAATTACAGTTAAACTGTACCATCTCAGGAAAGACCAGAAATCCAGGAAGCCCTGGGTAACCTAGGCACAAGAATAAATGCACATTCTCCCAGACACTGTGATGGAACTCTGATACCCCCACGATTTTTTGTCCTTGATTTACCTTCTTTGGCAAGACATGGTGGCACACACCTACGATCCCAGGACTCAGGAGGATGAGGCAGGAGGATTGCTGTGAATTCGAGGCCAGCCCGGGCTACATGGTGAGCTTAAGACCAGACTGAATTACAGAGCAAGGCCCTGTCTCACAAAGAAAAGACCTTCTTTGGTATTCAGAGTCCATGAGGGAAGGTCCCTTTGACTTACCTTGGCATGGCAGGGACCACAATTCTGCAGAGAGGTTATGCTTACCACGTATCTCATGTACTTCTCTGTAACATCCTCCAGCCAACCTTTCAGTTAGGTTGGGGCCATGAGACTAATAATGGTCAATAGACTGTGCAAAGAAGTGATGTCTTCCAACAGCAGGTAGTTGTGAGCTGGGGTGCCTCCCGCGCCCTGCCTCTGTCGTGCATGGCCACCTTGCAGGTGTGTTCCAGGTGATGTGAGCCCCATCCTTACCCCTACCACTGGACTGTAAGCTCAGGAGGATGAGGCTCATGGCTGCCCACCAACGTAAGTCTCTCAGTACATACACGCTGAAGGGAATAATACGCAAACAATTCCTAAAACCCTGTGGTGCTCTCATCTGCTTCCCTGTGTCTCCCCAACCAGACTATGAGTTTCTTGAAGTCACGAGCTAAGTCTCATTCACCTTTGTATTTCTCATGCCCAGGGTGCTGCAAACACAGGAGAAACAGAAACAAGTATTGGTTTAGTGCGCTGGGTGGCGGGAAGAATGATGGATACGTGCGTGGATGGACTGATGAGCTGGAGGACAATGGTGCTCTGCAATAAGCTGGTGTTTGTTCAGTGTGTGCTGCTGCGGCTGAGCTATCATCTCCTGTAGAAACTGGAGGATCCAAGGCTATTCAGCAGCAGTAGGGATCCAAGCAGTCAGTCCTCACTGTCCAGGCCCTGTGAACCTCTGCCCACCCTGTACACACATACACCACACACAGCCCTAGTCCTGGGCTCTTGGCTGACTATCCAGAGAAGAGAAGGTTATTACAGGTGGGAGTATCCAGTTAGCCCTTCAGAGAGGTGGTGCCCCTGGACTACAGTGGGGGGCTACCTCATAGACAAAGGAGCGCTGGGCATGAGGCCCAAAGTCATGCTCTGGAGGCCACCCTCCACAGTTGGATCCACTGGAGGACCAGCTCCCAGGTTACCATCCCAGGGTCCTACTCCACTACCCCGCTCTTTCAGTTGGGGAATAGGGGAATTGTGGAAAGAAGAGAGAAAGGGTAGAAGATGGAAGGTTCCAGAAGTAGGGCAGGAGCCCAGCTTACTCCCTTCCCAATGTCCCAGGACAGGATAGAGTAAGTCAAGAGGGACAGAAGAGACATAGGAGTGGGAATTCTACAAATTCATAACACATCAGGAAGGAAGCTGGAGGAGTAGCTCAGTGATACAACATCTGTAGGCACCCACAAAGTGGGTTCAGTCCCCAGCACACACACACACACACACACACACACACACAGACTGAAACAGAAAAAGGGCACAGAATAGAACAGGAAGTTCACAAAAGACCATTTATAAAATTAGCCTATGTGTTGAATAAACATGTAAAGAGATTTTTTTAACCTGATAGGGTGTTAGGGAAGTGTACTCATGGTTGCTGAGACTGGTATGACCCTGTCGTCACAGGGTAACTTTCAAGGAAATCTTGGAACTCTGAAAATTTAAAAGCTAACTGAGTGTGGTACACACTGAAGTCAGCTGGGCCTCAGATCAGACCAAGACAGTGCGTCCTGGCATGCCGTTGTGCCCTCTCATGAGCCCCCAGTCCTAAAGTGTTTCCTAAACAACCAGGTCAGGGACCCAGTTCTGTAACCTTTTCTAGTCCCTTGGGGTACGGACTATCAGCTACTCCCTGTTATCTCCATCTCTGGCCCTGCTCAGGTGGAGTGAGTTTTTCCCAGGGATACCCTGCTCCTGGATGCTAAAAACCTCAAGGAGCTTGATCCTAACCTGCACTACTCTGTCACCAAAGAAGTGGACCAGAAGTTCCACCTGACTCCCTGTGAGCCTGCCTGACCTCCACCTGGCATCTATTTCCCTGGCTGCACCTGGGTTCTTTCCCAGCCTCTGGCATCTTGTCTTTCTGCAGGAGCATTTTGCTCAAGGTGGAGGGACAGGTGGGCACTCTGAGGCCTTGGAGAAGCCTAGATGAGACCCAGCGCACCTTCATCTTCCCCAAGTCCCCAGTATCTGGTCTGTGGTGTGAGGGAGGGTGAGCAGGCTGTGGCACTCGTTTCTGTCCTGAGTAGCGCACTCCCCAGCAGCCAGAGCTGCCAGCCAGGGTGGCCTCTGTGTGGGAAAAACAGATGACAGAGGCTGAGGGGCCCTGGAGGATGCTTCCCCGCAGAAATGTACTCGCTAATGGTTCATCCACACAGTCTCACCTAGTAGAGCTCCCAAAAAGATGGTCAAAGGTAGGTTCTAACAGTCCTCCCTCTTCGTTAAAGCAACCCAGACTTACACACACTTCCTGGCCCAAGTCTGAGGGCTGAGCTGGAGGTGAGGGAACCAGGGATCCGATCTTTCCTCCCTGGCCTTCTGGCGCCTTCAGGAGCCCACATGTCCAAGCTCCCAGTCCCCTCGTCTTTGTCTTCTCCACTCATTCCTCGCTGTCCTTTATCCTATCCTGAGCCTGTCACGTCCCTCCATTCCCAGCCCGCTCAGCCATCCCTCTGGACCAGTCACACCTGCTCAGCACTCAAAGAAGGGTATGGTTCTGAGGTTGTTGAAGGCCCAGGTGGCAGGGCTGAGTGAGGATGCCCCCTCTGTGCCCCTTACTCAGCTCCATGCATTGGCAGAGGCCCACAGCTCGGAACCATTGTGATGAGCTCATTGCCGTGATTACTGAAGATGCCCTCCTGCCAGTTTGTTGTGCGCTTCCAAGAGCTGCCAGCTCTCCCCATTCTGGACCACTGAGATGAGATGATGCCTCTGCCTCCTGGTCGGACCCCCAAGAAGGGCTCACTTCTCTCACTGCCTGTCACTGATGTTGGGCCTGGCCACTGCAGAGGCACCTTACATACTTGGGTGGAAAGTCTCTTTGGAGCTAGAAGGCAGCTCTGGAGTGGAATCCAGAGGCCAGATGACTAGCTCCAGAAAATGACATTCCTTTAAGTGAACTACTTTCAGCTTTTGAGTAAATCTTTCACCCTCTCCAAAGCTGCCTGGAACTGCCTCAGTGTTAGGGACCAGAATCTGTAGTAAAAGGGGCTCAGGGGTCCCAGGGTGTTGCGTGTTCTGCCCTGTGGACCAGGAGTTATGCGGCAGGAAGATCCACAAATATGACACTCACCCAGCAAGATAACAGTGACTCAGGTTCCTTCTCTGCAAAACAAAGATGATGATAATAATCTCTTCAAGATGTGAATGGCTCAAGGCCACTTCCTTGGTGTAGCCTAAAATCATGCAGAGCCCCAGCTGTACTTGGCAGAGGGCAGGAAGGGGCGGTGCAGAAACACCTCCCAGGAGGAGTTCTGTTTTGAACTGCTGGAGACACAATTGAACGGTCAGAGGCATGTGTTTGGGTCAGTTTTGACACCGATGTCAAGATGCAATTTGTTCTTGGACTATCACAATCTGTGTACCAAGATGGAAATCAAACAGGATGAAACAGAAAGAGTAGAAAAAGCCAAAGTAGGTAGGGGGCAGGGAGCATTAGAGATGCGATGCCTAGCCCTAGGAACGCAGCATCGAGAAGACACCACCTTACTATCCGCCTAGCCCACCAGTCCCCAGGACCCCAATTGTGGGTCACAGAGAGTCTAGTTAACTTTCCCAAGGTCACACAGTCAGGGAATGGACCATGTGGTTTGGGCCCACGGCCAGAGTGCTGGGCTACACCTCCCAGTTTCCTCCCTGACACCTGTCCTCCCTTGTCCCCTCACTCCAGCTCACTCAGACTCCTGGCCCAGATGGTCCCATCTTCCTACCCAGTGGCCCAGCTGAGGACTGGCTCCTGGCAAAGGCCTGGGTGTGACACTCAGAGTTCCTGATACACGAGGTGGTCATTCATCTGCTTCAAACCCACTTCAAGGCAGAGACCTTGAGGGCGGGGATGTAGCTTAGCGGCACAGCACCTGCCTGGCAAGTGTAAGGTCATGAGTTTGATTCCCACACACACACAAAAAAAGACAGAGACCTTTGCTCTCTCCCTGCTGCAGTAGCTGCCCATGTGCTATCCCATCTTCAGGGTGGGGAGGAGGCCTCATCTCTGTGCCTGGATGTGCGGGAGACCTGGGGCCGACTCTCCTCACCCCTCGCCCTGACTCTTGCTAGCTACTCATTCCCCAGTTCTGCTATACCATCACATCCAGGCTCCACCGGGCTCTTTGTGCCAGGAAAGCACATCGACCAGGTCAGGGCCTGGAGGCCAGGGTCCCTGTGTTTGGCAGAGGGGCATAAGGGGGCTGAGATTTGTGCCAGACCACCACCACCCCAGCCTACAGCAGGGGGTTCTCTGCTCACTAAAGTCCATGTCACTGGGATGGGAAGATTCCCTGGAACTGATCTTCAGCGGGCTGGCAGCTGTCACCTTCCACTCCCTGTGCCTACCCCATTAGCTGGCTGGCTATGAAATCCAGGACCTCCCCAACTACTACTACCAAGAGGAAGCGCTCAGGATCTGGGCAGCCACTGAGAAGTGAAGCTCCCCGGGAACCCGAGGGCTCTGAGCCTCTCGCCTTCTGCTATACCATGGAGATTTCTTAACTTCCCCACCCTTGCCTAAACACCTGTGGTCTCTCAGTGCTTTCTGGCTTCGCTTTCTTCTTCCCAGCTGTGTGGCCCTGGGCGAATCTCTTAACATTTCCTTGCCTATCTCTGCATCTGACTACCTCTGTATCTTGCCTATCTTTTCTCTTCAACTAGGAATAAGAAGAACCTCTACCTCAGATTGATATTGGGATCAAACCAAAGCCTAAGAACAGACCTCAGCAAAGAAGAAGTCCTGTCTGAGCACTGGCTATTAATATTCACCCCAGAGAGAGTCACTGAGTTTCCAGTGCTTTTCTTTCTCAAGCTTCCCCACACAGTCTCCTCAGCAGGTACCTCTGGCCTCCACTCTGGTGGTCAGGTCTTCTTGATGTCTGGCCTTATGAGTCCCCAACCCCTGCCACAGTTTGTGCCATGACCTCCCCGTGGGATTTGTGATGGCGCTGCTGCTGCTCATGGCTCCATTTCTTGCCACATGGGGCGACGCATTCTCCTCAGAACCTGCCCTCCCTTTCCATTCTTTCTCCTCAGCACATCCTGAGAGGTGAGGTGTCCCAATTTCTCCTTCTCTCCCTCTCCAAAGACTTCCTGCTTGAAGCTCAGCTCATGCCCCACCTCCCCGTTGAAGTCCCCCAGGATTGCCCCTGTAAAATACACCTAGCAGCAGGTCCCAGTGCCAACACCCTTCTTCATGGTGGCTGGCCATGGCCCTCTTAAGCCCTTCTCTGGCTGGAGATGGTGGCCCTTTGGGAACCAGTGGAGGAATTGTACCCAACTACACAGTACTGCCATAGACAGGCCTACTGTCTAATCCTTCCTGTGGCCTGATCCAGCTCCCGGTGTGGGAACTTCAATGTCCACAGGACCAGGAAGCAGAAAAAAAAGGAAAGACAGGTTCACAGGGACTGTGACCAGTGGTGAACTCACGTATGATAGAGACGACAGGAACCCAGCCACGACTATTGCCAGATCTTCATATTTTTCAAGAGAAACCAAACATCTAATATTTAAATGCTGGCTAGTAGCTAGGTGTGGTGATGCACACCTGTAATCCCAACATGTAGGAGGCTGATCTAGACCTTATCTCAAAAAAACCACAATCAATCAGTCTATCAATGCTGGTAAGTGCTTCGACTTAAAAATAAACACAGAACAACTTTTCAACCAATCAAAACCCACCTGCAGACAAGCTGTGGCCCTCAGCCTGAGTAAAGATCGCAGCTTCCAGGTTTGAAGCTCAGCCCTGCAGTTCCCACTGTGTGCTTGGCCATTTTCCTTCCTTGGCCTCAGGTTCCTCTTTTTGCCATAGCTGGTCTCATTGGCCCCTTCCAACCTATTACCCTTCGGCAGCATCGGGCTATTGGGATACCTCACTTGTATTGCTGGACTTGTGACTGATACTGTTGACATCTACTACCTAGATGACAGGGCAGTGATCGGGGACTTGGAGCTCCAGGCCTGGATCAGAGAAATCTTCCAAGAAGGGTTTCTAAGCCACATGAGCTCAAGTGAGGGGTCCATCCTGGCTTCCCATCCTCCAGACCTTACTTCCCCAGGGCAGCAGCCTCTTGGGTCCCAGCTCTGTTCCCTCCACTCCCTCTTCCCTGGACAGCTGTGCTGGCCTCACCCAGTATCTCACCGTGATCATCTTCATCTGCTCAACCCAACTTGCCGCTGTTCACGGTGGCCACATAAGTAAGTGGCAGGTCTACAGGGACAAACAAGGTAACAGAAGAGGGCCTAGCAGGAACTCTGCTCTAGCTGAATTTGGTGGGGTCAGTATGAGTTCAGTTCCTGGATGCCCAATATTTCTACTACCGCGTGGTTCCTTCTACCCACTGCCGAAGACCAGACAGACCCGATGGCTTCACTCCCCAAGGTCAGTGCCACCTGCAATGACCTTGTGCTCTTCTGGGGCATCAGCAGGGAAAGCAAGGACACTGTAAGCAAGAATCAGGGTGGGGATGAGAGGGGCCTTAGCTTCCAGGGAAGTGAGGAGGAGCGAAGGGAGCATTCCCTGGGCAGGCTGGCTCCTAGGTGGGCCAGGGTAGTTGTGGTTTAGGGTTGGTGTGGTTTAGGGTGGTGTGGATTCCTAGCAGATGGACCTTAGAGTGGTCTGGGTTTCAAAATGCTCATGGCTTGAAGTGGCTTAGGTTTTTTGTAGGCCGGAGGTCTTTTGCCTAAACAGGTGGGTAGTTTATGCTTCAGGTTGAAGGGGTCTTGGGGAGTCTGGTTCCCTTGAGCAGGAAGGGCTTGAGTGGACAAAGTCTCCAGATAAGGAGGACTTCAGAGAGACCAGAATCATTAAAAGATGGGTCCGAGGTGCCAGGTTAACACCCCTTTCACTGTCCCCAGCAACGGCTGGATACCTACCCAGATGAAATCTTCACGGAGGAGGCCCCGCGGTGCCACACCGCTGCGTTCCAGAGCGCCTGGCCCAGATCTCCAGGAACTTCTGGGAACGCAGCCAGGGCCTGGCGTTGCATTACACCTACCTGGACCCCACCGTGGTGGAAAATAGCATCGCGGTGTAAGCCTCAGCCTGCTGCCTGCGAGCGCGTGCACGTGCGCCACACAGACATAGACCCACATGCGCAGAGTGCTGTCTGTGTGCGCTCACAGACTCGGGGTGAGTATTTGAAGTGATTTTATTGGAAAATAAAAGGGGGCAGGGCGAGAGGCGAGGCAAGTGAGCCATCCTAGATGGAAATGCTGTTCTCGATCAGTACAGGGTCCAGGTAGTTATACGGAATGGGGAGGCACTTGTTGCGCTGGCGGATGTCGTGCGAGATCTGGTTCAGGCGGCAGCGGAAAGTCTCCATGCTCCTGCGCGGCGCATCCTCCACGAAGTGGATGTCAGGGAAGTGGCCAAGGGGCCGCTGCCGGTACCAAACAGGGCGCTGGATTGAAACCGAGCCCACGGCCGCCTTCCAAGGCCCTCTTTTCAGTAGCCTTCCACGCCCTGCCATTGCCTCTCCCGTCCCCCAGCCCCCTGTCTACCCTCAGTGTTCCCCGCCCTGACCCCACACCTTGTCATCGGGCTCTCGGCTGAGAGTCCAGAGCACCAAAAGCACGATGCACGTGGTCTTCACATCCGGCAGGGTATCCAGGAAGGTCTGCAGAGTGCTCAGCCCTTTGGCCTCCATCGGCGGTCTCCGCATGGAGGGGGGGAAGTTGGGCATCCAGGAGGTGAACTCCAGCTGGAGGAGGGGCGTATAGGTGGGGCTCTGGTCAGAGAGAGCGGGAGTTCCGGCCCACCAGGCTCTGACCGCTCTCTTCCGCGGTTGACTTGAACTCCGCCCCAGCAGGCTGAGCCTGTGCTGGGCTGGTTTAGGTTGGTGGTACTGGCACAGGACTGGGGGGTGGGGGGGCGATGTGAGTTGAAAGGCTGGGTCCAGGCAAGGACTTGGCTCAAGGTTGGTTGAGGAAGGACTCAGGATGGTGGCTGAGACTGGCTTTGAGACGGGGCAAAGTATAGCGGGGCTGGGTACCTGGCCCGAGTTGACACCTGCGTGCTTGGCAGAGCAAGTGTACATGATGGTGGTGACGTATCGGATCAGCTCAGGCACTGTTCGTAAACACGTGGGGAAGCCTGAAAGGCAGAAACCAACCGGACAGTTTCAGGCCTGCCCCAGTCCCGGCTGCTTGCCGGAGGGCGCCACCAAGCGGATTCACCAAATCTTGACAGCACTCTAAGGTTCCCAGCAGCGGCATCCATCACCTTATCCTGCCTGCTCTGCCCCCGACAGCCATCTGCTCTGCCCCACAGCCATCTCTGCCCCCCACAACCCCATTTTCCCCAGTCCAGGCCACAAGGCGGGGGCAGAGGCTGGCCCTGGCTAGGTGTCCTCACAGGCTGCTTTTGGCACCTGCCTGAGGTGAGGCTCTCAGATATCTCTTCCAGCTCCCCTGGGTGACATCCCTGGCCCCAGGCCTGGGGAGTGGGAGGTGGAGGCTTCCATCTTTTGGAAGAGTTCTGGCTTTCCTGCATTCTGCATCGCAAAGGTTTCTCAGTAGCCCAGTCCTAAGCCCTCACACCTCTTCCAGACCAAACTGCTTTCGGATTTCCTGGCATCCCGGGGGAGTGACCAACCTGGGTTGCCGTGGTGACTGTGGATCACAAAAGCGCCACACATTCCAACTAGGCTCACTATTACCCTCCCAAATCGCTCCTCCTTTCCCTCTTTTCTGGGTCCCCAGCTTAAGGAGGAATACACACCATCCACGGAGTAGCAAAAATCCCAATCCTGAGAGTCACCCCTGGCTCCTCCTGCCGCAACCCAAGCCAATCGCCAAGTCCTGTTATTTCTATCTCCCAAGTAGTTCTGGAATTCTCTTCATCTCACAGCCCTCGACCTGGTCAGGTTCCTGTCACCTCCCTCCTGGACTTCCCAAACTCTCCCCTGACTGCCAGTGCAGCCAGATAGTCTAACATTCAAGTGTGATCTCCCTGCAAACACCTTAATGGGTCCCTGTTCTGTCATGGCCTCAGCCTCAGCCTACTGAGAGCCTACCTGCCTCTATCCAATAGCTTCCATTTCAGGGAACTGAACTCCAGTCAGCAGAATTCATTATGCTGTCTCTGGCTTGTGGGCCTTTTCACATGCAACTTCCGATCGCAACCTCACTGCCCACCCGGGCTCTGTCATCTCACCGCTATTCTGCTTGTTGGGCAGATCTTAGCTAGATGTTAGGTGACCTTAGCTTGCTGGTCCCCACTCCCATTCTGTCTCCACCATCCCAACCTTAGCTGGCTAGATGTCTTCCCTGGACTCTTCTAGCCCCTTCTCTAGGCCTCCCCTAAACTGTCCCAGACACATTTTAGCAGACCCGCTCATCACCCAGTGAAACAGCACCCCCAGCCCAGTCTACGAATGCCCTGAGTGTAGACACCTTCACTGTCTTGTTTCCATCTGTCCCCTCAATAACCAGCGCAGTATCACATCACAGCTGCTCTCTAAATGTTTGCTGGTGTGTGCTCAAGTAGTGTGACCTCTGGACACTTGCTAACCCTCTCCTGGAGCCTGCCACCATCCCCTTCCCCAACCTCCAGCACACTCTGTTCTTTCCTGTTGGAACTCTCACTCCATTTCTCAGCCTGCAAAGGTTTGTTTCTAGGATGAGGAGCTGCAACCCGTCTAGGGCTCTGCACAGATGCTCTAGATCGCTTGCGCTCAGACACCCGCAGTCAGTCATGTTTTCTTCCCCTGCCTCTCTGAGATGCCGCTGCTCCAGGGGCCAGGGTAGAGCCCTGAGATCCTAGGGCTGTGCTTTGGCGTCCTTCAGCCCACAAGGAAATGGTCTCCGCCAAGACCAGGAGGGCCCTAGTAGACCCACCTGGGGATCACCCCTCAGCCCCAGACCCCCACTGAGCTCTCACACCCGTACCTGAACTCTGCCGCCCTAGCAAACACTCCTTGAATATTTCCTGCACCCAGCACTGCAATTCCGGGTCACCCTCCACAGCTGCGTCACTCCGGTAATAATAGGTGATGATCTCCGTCACATACCTGACCAGGGGACAGGGCCTCAGTTTGGAGCCTCCCCTCCACCTCCATAACTGTGCTTCCCCCTCCTCCCCCAGGTCTCCCTGGCCTTGACTGGCCCCACAGCTGCCCCAAGCCTGTGGGGAACCAAGTTCTGTGGGGCAGAGATGAAGGTCAGAGGACCCCAGAGGGATTGCAATAAGAATCAGGTGGTGCCCCCAGGCAGCTCAGAAGCAGAAGCGGTCTGGCCAGCAGAGGAGGGCTGGGGGCTAAAGCAAGGAAGGAGCATCAGGCCTGGGGAGCTGGCATGTGAAGCACACAGAGAGCGCAGACCCTATCTCCAAGGTCAAGCCTCAGGATAACACCAGGTTCAGGTCCTCAAATCCCCCGCATCCCCAACAACATCCCAGGGCATTCAGCCTGAGTGCCCCCCACTGCTGTCCAGGCCTCACCTCTCCATCGCATCCCACACTGCCAAGCTGTCATCACGGAAATAGTACCCAGGCACGTCCTGGACCCCACGCTCCATGAAGTCAAGGGGGACACAGAGGCTGTCGTAGGTGAGCTCAGACAGAGCCCGCACCATCACCTCAGCAAAGCCCTTCAGGCCCAGGCTCATGGCCTATGAGGGAGGATGCAGAGCTTGGAGCTGGAAGGGCACCCCTACGGCCTGCTTCCCAAAGCTCAGAGACACTGTGAAGGTGTTCCTAGCCCCTACCCAGCCTCCTAGTCCTGGAGGTTCTTGAGGTCCAGGCCAGAAGAGCCAGGTCCTGCCTTTGTGCCCTGATACACACAGTATCCACTTTAACCCATCACCTCCCTCCCTGTCACCCAGGAGCCAAAGGCAAGTGCGAAGTCTAACTGCAGAGGAGAGCAGGGGTCCTGCTGTGACTGACCATAGGACACTTACCCTGGCAGAGAGCCCTCCCTCGTTAAGCAGAAGGGCCCGCCCGATGCTGTTGATCTGGACAGTGAAGCGAGTGTGGGGAATGAGGAGCTGGGCAGGAAAACAAGAGGAAGAATGAGAGAGAGCTGAGGTTGCCCCCCCAGAGGACCTTGGCATCGCCACTCCTGCAACACCAGACCCACTCTGCCTCGCAGAGCTTACTTGACTCCCTCTGACCACTGAGCAGGCCTGAGGCTTTATGTGCCCCGGCCCCAAGCCCAGCATACCTTGTACAGAGGGTGGCACATGGGCAGGTTCCTCAGCATGGCCAGGCAGAAGGCTTCGCCGATGAGGTGGGTCTCCAGCAGGTGTGCGATGGCCTCATGGCAGTAGAACTCAGCATAGCGCACCCATGTCTTGGCCTGCAGCCAGTCCCACTCACAATCACTGGGCAGGAAGATGGGGCAGTCAGGTCCAGGCGTCTGGCTGAGCTGAGGGTGGGAAAAGAGGGAGGGTTAGTGAGGACAGAGTCACCCCCTGTGTGTAGAGAGCATCTACACACACAAGCTCTCACTGCAAGAAGGAGGCAGAAAGAGGCAAAACCCATACCCTCTACACTCCATCCCTCCACATCAGGGTACCCCCCCACACATGTGCTCCTGCTGTGCTTTCTGCCTGAATTGCCCCCACCCCATTCTTGTCTCTACCTGGCAATTCCCGCCCATTCTCACTCATTCTTTAAGAAGTGGCTTTTAAGCTGCCTCTCTTGAGAAGCCTTCCTTACCTCAACACTATGGCCATCACATTCAGGTTTACAAGTTATGCTCCCAGCCCCTCCCCTCCGGCTGTCACTGAGCTGTGGCCTGCATTCTACCCCATGAGCCAGGAGCATGAGGACTTGGGTGCCTTCTTCTAACTTGCACATGCCCTTGTGGAAACCTCTGAGAAGGGAACAGCTCAGTTCCCTCTCGTGCCAGCCACACCAGACAGCCAAGGCAACAGCCAAGTCTGATTGGCTCAGCAATCCCAGCAGAGCCTGCCGACAGCTGAGGTTTTTACTCAACTGGATAGATGGACAAGGTCAAAGCGACAGGCTCCATCCGCCAAGTGCATCCCCCTTTGTCTACCTCTGTGCACAAGCAGCCTGCACAGTACATACATAGGGGCTTCCTGGCCAGGGGACACGCAAGGTCACCACAGGGACCAAGTTCATGTGGACATATGGGCACAAATGGCAGCACACAGATGTGCATATATAGGGATGCGTAGGTTTTCAGCCCAAACTTATACACAGGGCCACATGCCAGGCTCACCATGGCCACACAGCTGGGATGTGCATAAACATGAGTGTACTTTCAGATGCACATGCAGGAACATGCATGGAAGGTACACACAGGCACACACACACAGACCCACATGCCTGTACATAGAAGCACACTCTTAAGAGCATATAAGCATGCACACAGGCCCCCCACACACAGGTGCACATGCGTACAAGAACATTCGTGTACACAGGGTCTCTGCACTGGGGACATGCACACACAGCAGCCCCACACACCTGGATAGCAATGGGCATCATGTTGCCCTGGGGGTCGAGGTACAGCAGGCAGATGGGCGCGCAGTGGTGCTGCTTCTGGCCATTGAGCTCCACAGTGGGAATGCCTTCCAAGATGCGGTAGTCTGCCAGGTAAATGTTCCCCTTCTGGAGGGAAGCCACGATGGGCAGGCAAGTGGGCACAATGGTACCCATGATGCCTGGGGTGCAGAGAGCACTGGCCTCAAGGCTCAGTGTCTGGACAGGGATGGGAAGTGGGGAATGCAGGCAGGGTGGGACTCAGGCACGCCTCAGAGGTGGGGGCTCACAGAGTTGCCTGGGAAGGAATCAGAGAGGCTGCCTGGGCTGGCTGGCAGGGGTCTCCTTGCAGAGAGGGCCTCACCTCCAGCTCCGCTTGCAAGCACGTTCCCTCTCCCAGGAATGGGGCCACCATATCATCTGTGACAGGGAATTTGTCTGGGATACATTTGCAGCGGCGAATCACATTTGGGTTTATGCCATTGAGATACTGGTATCCAAAGAAGGTGTCCTCCATCCAATGGTCAGCCACATATTCTGGGGGGAGGGGGCACAGGTGTGTCACAACACAATGCAGCTCCCCTCATGGACAGAGAGGCACGGACCAGCAGGCAGTGGGCAGTAGGAGAACTACAGGAGGAAAACGAAGTCCCCAGCTTTACCCGGAGCAGCCAGAGGGGCCCAGGACAGGGCAATGTTTCCAAGAGGTGTATGCGTCCTGCTACCCTAGAATGCACCCATGGTACCCCTCCTCACATGCCACTGACTCCGCCTGAGGGACCGCCTCTTGTGCCAGAGACCACCTGCTCTCCCCTACTCTATTTGGGATGCCCCAACCCATACCAGAAATGACAGTCTTGGTGGCAGGGAAAATGTTCCTAATGTCCTTTAGTCTCTTCCATGAACGTTTGCAGTCCAGCAGGCCACGGATTTTGAGAGCCAGCGACCTAGAAGGCGGGAAGTGAGGTGGCCCTAGTCAAAGAAGCTGCTGGTGTCCTAAGACAAGGGGCAGAGGTGCCCACCCATGGAGGTCTGTGGTCACAGGGTCTCTTGAGTCTCAAGGTCTCTGGGTCCCATGTCCCAAGGTCTGTGGGTATCAAGCCTCAGGTTTGCTCTTCTGTCTCCCAGCTTCCATCGCCTCCCTGGCCATTCCTCGGGGCTGGCCTGGGGGCAGAGAACCCCCAAAGCCTCCTCACTCGTGCACACTCACATGGGCCCCAGGCGGAGGAAGAAGGAGGCTGTCTTGAGGAAGGAGAAACGGAGATTTAAGTTTAGAAACTTGGTGGCCTTGACGTTGATGAGAATTGGAAATCCCGGAATATAGCCGTTCCACCTGTGGGGAGATGCAGAGGACTGGGCCCTGGTGCCTGGGCCCCAGGGGGCAGGGAGGGGCAGAGGCCAGGTATTTATTAGCTGTCAGCAGGGCCCAGCTCGACCTCAGGTCCTTACTCAGGCCGGTTGGGGTTGCGGCACCGCCGGACAGGAGGGTGGTAACTGGGGATGTGCACATAGTTGGGCAGGCCAGGAACAAAGACCCGCCAGCTGCAAAGAAAAGCCGGAGAGTGAGTCCTGATGCCCTGGTGCCGTCCCAGGGCCCAGCTGGCCAGAACTGTGCCTGACCTCCCACCTGCCACGACCCCACAGGTGCCCCACACCCTGCTGCTGCCCCCTCACTGGTAGAAGTCCTGCTTGGCTCTGATCTCCTCTTGTCTGTGTTGCAGAAGGATGGGAAGTGAATCATCTGCTGTTGTCCTTCCTGTGGGGAGACCCAGGTGGGAGTTCAGGGGCTGTCCTCCCCCTTCCTGCATGTCCCTACCCACTTCAGAGCAGGAGCTCAGTGTCTGCCGCTCAGGTTGGTTCTGGGGTACACGGTTAAGGACAGGGAAGGCTCGAGCAAAGGCATGCTCCCCGCCAAAACCTCAGCTGGAAGGGCCACAGACCCACTCTCAAGCTGGACTCTGCTGCCAATGTGGTGGTCCCTCTGCTAGTCCCACTGGAATGTGAAGACCTGACCATTTCAGAGGACTTTCTAGTTAGGTACCAGGCACTTTCCAACACTGCATTTATGTTAATAGTTTAGGGCACACAGGAAAAGCCTAATAAGACAGGTGAGATTATTATAGGTCCACAACCCCAAAATAAAAAAGGCTCTTTTGTTTCACAACAAATCCATTGGTTTAGCGAAACTTGCACTAAGCCAACCTGAGGCTAAACACCACCTTTATTTAACTCGCTTGGTGTAGTTAGTCACAGTTTTAAAGGATGAAAAATATCAGTGTACTGGATTAGGGATTCCCAGTGGTAGATATATCACACAATATGTGTATACACACACACACACACACACACACACACACACACACACACACGTGACACAGATTGACCATCCCTAGTTCAAAAATCCAAAATTTGAAATGCTCCCAAATCTGAAAACTTTTTGAGCCCCTATGTGACGCCACAAGTGGAAAATTCCACACCTGACCTCATGTGATGGGTCACCGTCAACATACGGGCGCACTAAAAATATTGCACAAAATTGCCTTCAGCCACTTATATAAGGCATAAATGAAACATATGTGAGTTTCACCTTCAGATGGGGGTATCTGCCCCCAAGCTATCTCATATATATGGAAATATTCAAAAATCTCAAGAAGTTCAAAACAATTTTGGTTTCAAACATGTTCAATCTGTAGAGATAGATAGATAGCTAAATAGGTAGATACATAGAAATATATATGAAGATATAATTTATATGTATTTACATTATACATGCACATATGAACATATACATGTATAGCCTCTTAAAAATCTGAATTTTAAAACACCTTTGGACCCAACACTTCAGCTAAAGGACTGTACTGTCAAGTCTATTTTAAGATTATGTAGGGAAAAAAGCAGCCAAGCTGGGATGCTGCCCAAAATAGACTGATGGACTCCCTCAACCCACGCCCAGGAACAACTGTGACAGTTGTTCAGCCCTTTTGAAATTTCATTTAGACATTATATTATTCGATTCTCACATCAACCCTGTGAGGTATGCTCTGTTGTTAGCTCCATTTTACAGATGAGGGCACTGAGGCCCACAAAAATGTGGAACTGTGCCCAGACGTCCAGAGAGCAAATGGTGGAGCGGAACTCAAATCCAGACCTGTGTTTCTCTAGTGTCCTGTGACCCCCAGGCTGGCTTGTGCCTGTGACTCCCTCAAAGCCCTCACTTTGCCACCCTTTCCTCCTCCACCTGCTTCAGCTTGTGTCGCATTCTGGGTGCGCGCTACCCCCCTGCAGTTGTGCAATGCACATCCCCAGGGCGGTAGCTTCACCCCTTCAAGGGCGCAATAAGTGACTCAAGACTCGCTGCCCTGGTGTTGTGTGGCAGCCACCCCACCCAACCCCATTCCTGCCCAGCCACCAGTGTCACCTGCTTCTACGCCACACAGACGTGTCACCGTGGGAAGAAACTCTGTGCCCCAGTGAGACTCTCCCCTTCGCACTGCCACCCTCCTGGCCTGCCTCCCCCTGTCCCTGCCTCTCCTTTCCCTGGCTCAGGCCCCACTTCCGCCTCTCAGGACAGGACAGTAGCACAGGGAAACAAGAAACAGAAGAGGGTAGTGGAGGATGGGGCACCTCCTATCTACCTAAGGGAAGCCAGCAAAAGCCCAGGCGGTGTCAGAGGACAGGCCTCCAGTCCCCATTAGGGGATTAGGCAGCCACATTTGGGAAGGTGACCTAAGCAACCAGATGGAGGGGTCTGGCAGGGTCAGGAGCTCAGCCACTCAGGTTCTGTCCCTTGCCTGTGGAAGCAAACTGGAAAACAGCTAAGCAGCCTCGACGGACTGCAAGGGGAAGCTGGGTGGTCTGCATAAGTAACAGAGCCTCCTATGGGAGCAGAGTGGGCCTTACTGGAGAGAAGGGGCCCTTTTAGAATGACAATTGGTCCTGTTACAGAAATAAGATGTCCTATTGGGGGCTGGGGATTTAACTCAGCAGCACAGCGCCTGCCTGGCAAGCGTAAGGTCATCAGTTCATGATTCCCGGTAGTGGGGGAAAAAAAAAAAACAAAAAAAACAAAGAAACCTAAGATGTCCTATTATAACGCAGACTCCTCTCGAGTGATAGAAACTACTGTTTAAAAAATGTTCAGTTCAAAAACTACCACACACTCCAGTAGTAGAGCACTTGCCTGGCAATCACAAGAGCCTGTGTTCTATTCCCAGCATTGTGGAAGAAAGGAGGGAAGGAAGGAAGGAAGGAAGGAAGGAAGAAAGGAAGGAAGGAAGGAAGGAAGGAAGGAAGGAAGAGAAAGAGAGAGAGGGAAGGAGGGAGGAAAGAAGGAAGGGAGAAAGGAAGGAAGGAAGGAAGAGAAAGAAAGAAAGAAAGAAAGAAAGAAAGAAAGAAAGAAAGAAAGAAAGAAAGAAAGAAAGAAAAGAAAAGAATGAATGAATGGAAGGAAGAAAGAAAGAAAGAAAGAAAGAAAGAAAGAAAGAAAGAAAGAAAGAACAAGAAAAGAAAGTCATAAACTATGTCTGATGACCAAGTACAAGGCCATGGCAGGCTGGAGAGCTGGAAAACTGTTAGAGCTTCATGGAACACGCTCTCTGGCATAATAAACAGGGTGTCATGTGAGAGCAGCCTGGGGTCTTTTTAGAATGGTCAGGTATCCTGTTGGAGTCAAGGGCAGGACTGAGCAGCAAGGGGAAGCTCATGCTGGGGTTGCTTTTTGTGACCAGACTCTGGGATGCAAAAGGTAGCCCTGGGCCCTGGTTCAGCATGCAGCCCTAAGCTGAACCCAGATTCACAGTGGCTACAGAGGGTAATATATGGTGGTGACAGGAGATCCCAGGAGTCCCTGCTGGCTGGCCAGTTTGATTAGAGCCAGGGATGGCCATGTGCGGATGGAGTGAGAGGCTTCACGGCCTGGGATGGGATGGTGGGCTCACCTGTAGCCTCGCGGAGTGCCAAGGTCTCATAGCCGTCCATCCACTGGTAGGCAGGGAAGTGGTAAATGCAACCATTAGGGGCAAAAATCTGCACGTAGTTGCAGTACCAGGGGTCCTTGCGGAAGAAGGAGGAGCGCTCCTTGTACAGGTGGATGATAATGAGGTCCCCCAGGTCCTGCTGGCACTGAACAGTGTAGTCATCCACCTAGGAAGGATACAGGCCAGCTGAGCAGGCAGGACTTGAACCTAGCTCCTACGACAGCCACTAAGCCAGCCCTTTATCCAGGCCCTGCTGCTGGGGAATGCTCACTTCTGGGACTGAATGGGCAGAGAGGTGGGACACAGACCTGACTGCTTATCTCCCTTCTGCCTCCTCCAAATTGGCTGTCCCCTGCTGGGCCCATCTACCCAGAGCTGAGCAGGAGCCCAGCACCTCCATCCTTCCTACCCTACCTCTTGAGGTCTTACTCTCTCCCACTCCCCGCCCCAGTAAGCTTGTCTGCAGGAATCCTGCAGTCCCCAAGGAAGTGCTATACAAAGGTGTTCAAGAGGGGTCTTGGCTTCCTCAGCCTCCTATAGTCCTAGAGTGGGAACAGCCATCCAGCCAGCCCTTCTCACACTTCTCAGTGAAGATGTGGAAACTCAGAAAAGGTCACATAGGTAGAGGGACCTATTCAGGTCACATAGCAGCAGATGGCTGAGCCTGACTCAAAATCAGGTCTGAGGGTTCAGAGAGTGGCTCTACCATAGGACAAGCAAGTCTCCACTGGATAGGCTGGTCTGGCGCCATTTTAAGTTACACAGAATTGAATGCAAATGTAAGCCAGTTCTGATGCAATGTAGCTTAGGAAGAGTAAGAATGAGAGACAGAGGGATGTGGCAAGGGACAGGGGCAGTGGAAAGGACGAGAAGGAAGGGAACTAAAGGGTGGGAGAGGCTTGAGAGAAGGAGAAGGGAAGTGGTGGGAAAGGAGGGGCTGCGGAGAGGAGGGGTGGGAACCGGTTGGAAGGATGAGAGATAAGGAAGAAGAGATGAAGACAGAGGCCCACAGACTGGCAAAATGGGAGAGATCTGGACTGCGTGTGCGTGAGGTACCCAGGACTGACTTGGAGCCCACAGCCTCCAGAGCTATCCCTGGGTCTCGAGACTCCGGCCCAGCGCTGTCTCTGACTCCCTCCCTGCACACTTCCATCCCCTGGGGCACACTCACCGCCCCTGTGGCAAAGTCTCTGCCAAAGTGGTTCAACCGCTGCTTGTGGCTCTCTCCTTGGGTCCCCACGATGGTCAGTGAGATGCAGTCCAGCGTTCCTGACAAGAAATCGGTGCCTGTGGCCACCCTGACTTTGTAGGTGGCCATGGCTGCTCTTTAAGAAGCAAGAGGGGCTCAATTCTGGGCACTGCGTGTGGGGGTCACGCAGGCAGGCAAGGGAAGCAGGCTCAGAGAGGAGTAGACAGCGCCAGACTCCGCGGTGGAGTGGCGAGGCAGCGGGTGCTGCTGGCTGCCTGGAGCAGCTGCTGCCCTTGGCGGGAAGGGTGTGAGCCTGGCAGGCGGGGCGGGGCTAGCATGGTGCTGAACCGGGGTTGGGAGCCTGTGGAGCTGGCGGGGAGGGGCTGCAGGCAAGGCAACTGGCCTGCCTCTCAGAAGGCGGTCAGAAGATGCCACAGTTGAAGGATGCTTCAGGCCGGGGGAGCCAGTCCAGCCTGAGCCAGGGCACTGGGGATGTCAGGCGAGGGGCCTGGGTGGGGCCCCCAGATCTTTATCAGACTAATAAGCTCCTTCCTCTTGCTCTCCCCCACTGAATTAGAGAGGGCCGTGGCCAGGGGTGACCTGCGTTGGAGGGGAGGGGGAGCAGCATGAACTTGCTCTCCAGCAGGCCTTCTCCAGGAAATAGGTCCATCTCCTTAGCGGTGGGTGCTGAAGCCAGGGCTCGGGGACCACACGGGTGCAGAAGGGTCGTAGAGATACTACGGGGAGAAATGATTGGGGGTCGGAGACGGGATATCTGTTGCTTCCTTCAGGGCCAGGATGAGCTGAGGAGGAGTTGGGACTGAATATACAAATAGAAGACAATTGGAATGAAATTTGGGGCAAAAGAATTAGGATAAAGGGTGGGATGTGCTCCAAGGTAGAGCACTTTCCTAACATGTGAGGCCCTGAGTTCAATTCCCAGCAACACAAAAATAAAATTAGGCTAAATGGCACGTGCCTGCAATTCCAGCTCCTTGGGAAAGGGAAGCAGGAGGAGCACAAATTTGAGCCCACTCTGGGCAATATAGTGAGGTCCCATCTCAAAATAACAAGCAAAAAAAAAAATTAAGCTACATCATGGATGAATTCCACCAAGATTATATGGCACAAAAGAAGTCAGATGTTTAGACACTATTGATACTAAGTTCCAGAGCAGGCAAAATTGAACACTTCTTACACCTCTGCAATGGAAGAGCTGTGGGGGTAGCTCAAAGTGTTCTAGCTCTTGATCTGGGTGATATTAGGGCATCTGATGCATTTTAGTATATGCTGTCTCTCAGTTTTATAAAAGATACTCCCTTGCCAGGAAAACAGGAAAGAAAGAGGCTAGAAAGAGGGCTGGAATGAGGATTGGGCTCCAATAGGTTCATCAAGAACTAAATGCAGCCTTCCTTCCTTCCTTCCTTTCTTCCTTCCCTCCCTCCCTTCTTTCCTCCCTTCCTTTCTTCCTTCCTTCCTTCCTTCCTTTCTCTTTTACTGAGCATAATGAACACTCTTCTAGTCATTGCAGACACAAAGAAAAAATAAAACCCACACAGAGCTTACTGAATAGCTGGAAGAGAAGGACAAGAGCAGTAAACAATAATTTATTCACTATAATTTTGGATATTAACTGCTCTGAAGAAAATAAACTCAGAGTGGGAGGAGGACTGGGACTAGTTTCTGATAGAATCACAGCCGCCAGAGTGATAAGGGTTGGGACAGGGTCAGGCCCTGGGGTAGGGAGGAAGCACCGGGACGAGGCTGAGGAGCAGGGTGGGAGAGGGGCTGAGTTCCGCTCTCTGTGGACAATGCTCAAGGCCTGGGAGAGTGAGGAGCTAGTCGTGTTCCTGTCCCCTTTTCTGGACCTGCTGTCTTTTTTTGTCTTCCAGTGACAGCTCTTGCCAACAGGCATCCCCCTGTCACCATTTAGGAAAGGTCACAAGGTACCTGGGCCAACTTAGGGCCAAAAGGGGCTACAATTCTGAGAGAAAGAGAGAAAGAGAGGGAGAAGGTTCTAGTAGATATGGCACTGGAAGAGGACTAGGCGTGACACTTCAGTTCAGGTTTAGTTTAGGACTGGGGAAGTGGTTGGAGCTAGGGACTGAAAATGACTTTTTCAAGACTTAAATCTAAACCAGCTGTGATGGTGCATGCCTGAATCCCAGCACTCTGGGAGGCTCAGACAGGAGGACTGCAAGTTTTAGTCCAGCCTGAGCAATTTAGCAACTGGGCCAGATCTAGACTCAAAATAAAAGATAAGAACAAGCTTATGGGTGAAGCTCTGCGCAAAGGCCCTGGTTCAGTCCTCATCACAAAAAAGAAAAGAAAAGAAAAGATTCAAATCTGCTCATGTCATCCACCCCCAACCCTGCCGCAGCCCAATCAGGCCTGGCAGTGGCTCTTCCTTGCCTTTGAGATAACACGATGCGCCTTTCATTCGTTCATGAGCAGATGCTAGTTGAGCCCTGACTGCGCCCAGCATGGAGAACACAGTATAACCAGAACAAGCCCTCTACCAGTGAAATTCATATTCTAGGAGGGAAAGGCTGTACCACTTAATAACCAAGTAAGTTCTATAGCATGTTAACTGGTGATAAATGCTGAAGAGAAAGAATAAGGCGGGCAAGAACAGTATGAGGTACACAGATGGGGGGCTGGGGTGTGGCTCCATTATACAGCACTTGCCCAGTGTGCACGAATCCCTGGGCTTGGTCTCCACCACCCCCCCAAAAAAAGGAAAAGAAAAGGGAAGAGAAAAGAGCTGGCACAGTGGCACATGCCTATAATCCCAGTGCTTTGGAAGCCTGAGGCAAGAAGATCGCAAGTGCGAGCCTATTCTGGACAATTTAGCAGCTTAGCAAGACTGTCTTCCAAAATAAATAAATTAAGGGCTGGGGATATACGTCAGTGTGAAGACCCTGAGTTCAATCCCAGTACCATAAAATTAATTAAATTTTTAAAACCAAAGGAAAGAAAAGAAAAAGGATAATAGAGCAAAATTTAGATATAGATTGGTCAGGAAAGAGCCCCCTGGGAGATGGATTTCCGAGTTGAAGGAAGTGAGGTCAGCCCCTTCCCACCCCAAGGCCTGTGCTTGTGTTTCTATATACCTACCTGTTGTACCAGATTAATGCTCCCGCTTCCTTCTGACCTTAATTGCTTTGTCAAAGAGTACCATATTTAACTATCAGTGGCTGTCAGAGCACTATAGCCAACATCTTTGACTGATGTCTGCTTTCCCTGCTAAATTAGATGGCCCACAATTTGGTTTTGTTTTCTCCCCATCTCCTGGCATATACCTGGTACCTTGGAGGCTCTCAAACCACAATTCTTAATGGCTGAATGAGTCCATCATAAGAAAAAGGCCAGGGTTAGTGACTGGGTCAAGCAAGAAGGCTGTGGCATTAGGATGAAGATTCAGAGAGGAGAGCTGGATTGGGCTAAGGATGGGGCGGTGCAGGGAGTGATGTGAGGCTGGGAGATGAGTTAAGAAAATGGAAGTGGGGTCGGGAGAATGCTGGGGAGGACGCTCCTGGTGACTGGCAGGCTGCCTCATTCCACTGGGCACAATGCCATCCTGAGCTGGGAACAGGAGCTGTCTAGCTGGTCAAGCCCGCCCTCCTGGACTCTGCTTTAGCCACCTAATGACTCCTGGGGGATGCTCAGAGGCTAGGTATGCAAATATTCATCTCAATATGCAAATTTCATTTAAACTCTCCCATCCTCCTGCTTTCTAGACACTCCCTTATCCTGGAGACTGTGCCCCAGGGGGTTGCTAAGGCTTGGGAAGGAGCAGCGTGGAGGAGGGGGTAATTTGAGGCCCAGAGATTTGGGGAATGGTGCCACCAGGCTCTAGGGAGTACAGGGTCTTAGGGCATTTGGGGTGAGGGGTCCAACTTAACCTTTCTGATCCAGTGGTAAGATCACCCTGCGTAGGGGTGAGGAGGAGCAGGGGCACATAGGAGGCCCAGAGGGCTGGTAGAGAGGGCTTTGGGGATACAGAGAGGGGACCAATGTGTAGAAAGCAATGAAGGTGAGCGTAGCTGCTTCCCCCAAAGCCTCTCTGCCTTCCCAGAGCCACTGTTAGCCAATCACTTTCTCAAAAAAGCCAAGTGGCTACTCAGAGTTTGATCAGAGTTCAAGTACGGATTTAGGTTCTTAAGGGAAATAGAGGCGGATGTGGGCCATGTGCTGATGTGAGTAGGGCCAGGATTGGGGTTGGGGCCACGGACGGATTAGGCATACGGACATGGACACTCCCCAGTTATGACCCAAACCTGAACACATAACTCTGGGTAGGTGCTCACTGAAGAACTGGTTCTCCTGGACCAGGGGCGGGACCCGGAGAGCCTGAGAGGCCCCTAGCACTGAGGCACGCTTGTAGAGCTGGCTCACAACGCCCACCCACATTGGAAGCCAAGTCCTCACTGCCGGGGAACCCCTTAGCTTGCCCCACCCCGAGGCTTGCAAGGCAGGGAGCAACCCCGGGGGCCCCATCCTCGAGCACACATAATATCAAATAGGGTTATTCCCCGCTTAAAATCCACCAGGGCTTACAATGGCATTGTCCCTAGCGTCGAAGGGCATCTGGCTTTCCAGAAAGTCAGCTTGGAGGGAAGTTTATGAGGCTGACTCACCCAGCCACAGGCAGGACTTCTGCCCTGACTCTGGACACGTCTGGTGATGGAACCAAAGTGTTAGCGTGGACTGTGGCACCGTTCTTCACCCAACACCCTTCTCCGGCTGCCCTTTGCTCCTTGAAGATGTGCCCCTTGCCCTTACCTGTCCTGCTTTGTAACACCTCCCCCTGTGCCATTTCTAGATCATCTCTTTCTTGCCATCTGGGTCTCATCTCTAGCATCATGTGCTCAGAGAGACCTCCCTAGTGCTGCTCCTAGTGTCTTCCTGCCCAGTTGCACAGGAGCACTGCCTGCCTGGCTGTATCTCCTCACTGCCCTCCCCATCATCTGAATGGTTTATCTGTTGAGGTGTTGATGTGATTTTTGCCTCTCTCCACCTCCTGGAAGCAAACAGAACCAAGGGTCTTGCGTTGGGAGTTCACAGCCACTTTCCCAAAGTCAAGAACAGACTCAGAGGACTGGGGAAATAGCTCAGTGGCATAGTACCTGCCTAGCGAGTGCAAGGTCACGAGTTTGATTCCCGGTACCAAAAAAAAAAAAAAAAGAGGTTAAAAACAGACTTGGAGACAGGAATGATGACACACATACACCCGAGAATGTCAGTGCAGAAAAGCCCTTTTCAGGTCTTCTTGTCCCTCCCACTTAACTGACAGATTTGGGCCAACAAGATAGAGAACTTATTCAAGGTCTGGCAGGTTGGCAGCTTCTCCACTGTGCCAGTCACCTCTCAGATGATGGAAAAGCCCAGAGAGGTCCAGGCCACGTGCTCTGACAGGGCTGCAGCAGCCCGACAGGAGCCTTTGTCCACATCCCATCACCGGATGTGTCCAGAGTCAGGGCAGAAGTCCTACTTGTGGCTGGGTGTGTCATCCTCATAAATTTCCCTCCAAGCTGACTTTCTGGAAAACCAGATGCCAATGATTTGCCCTGCCCTCTCTGGCTCGGGAGCATTTTTTAGGATAAGCATTCTTCTAATGGAATCTTCGTGCAGAACAACCACTCATCGTTTAGCCAAGACAGGCTACCTAAGCAGTGCCCTGCTCAAGGCTGGAGTTTCTAAAGGGGTCCGTGTTTCCAGCCTTGGCCACAGCCCAGATGGCCACAAGGGGGCGCCTCTGAGTACCTCCTAATCCTTTGCTTTTGTTCTAAGTTAAATTCTCATCTGCAGACGGAAGATTCCTAAAAACATCTTTTACTGCGCAGTGATCTGGGCATTCTCTTCTTCTAGAGTCACAGATGCAGAAAGTGACAATCTAACCTCTGGCATAGCCAAAGACAGTCCCCTAACCCACATAGACACTTACTGCCTCTAAGGGAGGAGCTTGAACAGGGAGAAGATTCTGGGGAATAATGATGGGCCATGTGTTTTCCTGAGTCCGAGGAACGGTGGCTGCTCCAAACCATCAGCATGGCAGGGCCTCTCAGAGAGCGGTTCAGTAAGGAAGTGTGGTCAGATCTGGAGCTTTTCCTGAAGTCGCGCTTGTACAGAGAGTGTTTTTGTTTTCTTAGGTGCTGGCAGCCGGGAACTACGCAGCTGGGGACCCCACTGACTGGAGAAGGGACACTGACCATTGAGTGGGCCGAGACCCTGCCCAATCTGACAAAGGCCCTGGCCATGTGATGTTGGGGGGGTGTCACAGGAGGACCCTAAAGCTATATGGTTCCACTGCTACGAGCACCATATGGATGGAGGAACAGTCACCCTGTCAATGTCAAAAGACACTGTGACTTTGGCCAGAGAGAGGCTGTGTCTAAGTTTTGGTGAGACACTGGAAAGCTGTGGAGAGAAAAGATGTGGATGGGCCAACTGAGGGCTGCATGGGTCTCTTTGTTTTGTTTTGTTGAGACAGGGTCTTGCTCTTTTGTTCAGCTTGGCCTTGAGCTTACTATGTAGCCCAGGTTGGCCTCCGATTTGCACTGATCCTCCTGCCTCAGCCTCCCAAGTGCTAGGATTACAGGCGTGAGCCACCATGAAAGTACTTTTATTTTTAGAGGGCTGCCTGGCTAGAAAGGAGGAAATCAGACTCTAGCTCGAGTCAGGAGAAGTGGTAAGGGTGAACAACCCCCAAATCTCAATTGCTTCACCCCATAAAAAGTATGTTTCTTATTCAGTTCCACGCACAGCTCAGCCAGCAAGCCTCAGACACACAGGCTGAAGAAACCATCCAACGCAGCTTCCAGACTGGCGAAGCAGAGAGCACTTGGAGGCGTCTGTGCCAGCCTGGAGACGGCCGCACCCCTTCTGCATATAACTCAGCCCAAACTCATCCTCTGGCTCCACCCACAAGAGGGTCAGGCGTGAGTTTTCTGTGTCCAGGAGTAGAACTGGATTTTAGTGGCAACACTAACAACTACCACACCCTGCAACCAGATTCCGAGGCTTTGAAAAGCGCCAGGTTTTTGTCCTACCGGTCCGGACTTCAGATGCTCCTTCACCTCCTAGGAACAGGCTCCAGGCGGTGAAGGCAAGAACTCAGGGCTCAACCGCGTGGAGGGCTGAGCTAGGGCACTGCTTGTCTCCAGAACACACAAGTGATGGACTCACCACTCCTACCTTCCCGGCACTTCCGCCGCTAACCTTCCCCCCCACACACACACACACGCATCATCAAAACAGAACAATGAAATAGAAGCCAGCTTTTGTAAGCTTTTACTGAAGTCACTGTGTTTGAAGGCAAAAAGAAAAAAAAAAATGAGGTGAGAATAGGGTAGGATGAGAGCTGGAGAGAGAGCCCACATCCATGCCCAGGCCAAGGAGCTTGTCCCCAAGAACCTTAGCTAGATGTCCAGGAGAGCTGGGCTCCAATCCTTCCTCTGCCTTTAGGTGCTAGGGCCAAAGGAGACCTGACAGATCCGGGCATGCATCCCTCTGTGCCCAGTGTCCAGGCTCTTCCGCAGAAGGAAGTTGGGTCGGATGGTCCTAGGCTTAGAGGAGGGAGACTTAAAATGACATGGTAAGTGGAAGTGTGGGAGTGGGAGGGCTGGGAAGGAAAGGCTGGAGCCTCAGGCTGCACATCCCAACCGGAGGAGGTAGATTCTCACAAGAGGCTGGAACAGGAGGTTGCCTAAAGTGGGGTGAGGTGGGTAGAGGTTCTTTTCTTTTTCCAGTGGTCTATTACGGATTCTACTTTAGTCAGTGGCTTTTACCTTGGGCACTGTTCAACTGGTCCCTCACAGCTCAGGGAACAGCTAGAGCCATCTTGGTTGGAAAAGTCCCTACATGTGGAAAGGGAGACTTAGGCTGAGAATAGGGAGGAGGGAAGTGTCTGGGAAACCCTGAGAGTCTGGCCTTCCTCGTGCTTGGCCCTTTGGTCTGAAGCGGAGGTTAGATGGAAACGCTGTTCTCAATGAGGGGAGGGTCCAGGTAGGCATAAGGCAGCTCCAGGCTCTGGTTCCGCTTCCTGATGTCTCTCGAGATCTGGGCCAAGTGGTTCTGGAAGGCGGCGATGCTCCGCTGTGGCACTTCCTCTGTAAAGTGCTGATCCGGGTAGGTGCCCAGAGGCCTCTGGGAGAAAATCCAGTGGGAGGTCAGGGTGATGTGCAAAATGGGATAGAGAATAATGAGGGACGGTGGATGGCAGCAAATATAATCAAGGTGGCTTCGAAAGGCATGACCCAGCCACACCCACTAAACTCACACCCCCAGTCTACCGTTCCATGCAGTCTGAGGGACAGCAGTCCCTCAACATCCAAAGCCACACAGCACAGAGGAAAGGGTGTGGCTTGGGAACAGCCAACCTAAATTCAGCGCTCCCTTTGCTCACAGTCATTTGTGTTACTGTGACTCCTTGAAAACTCAGTTCCTGCACCTGGAAGTAGACAGATTGAACCGGAAAATCTTTGAAGTCCCTTTCTAGTGCCTAATCTACACTCTGAACTCAAAGAACACAATCGCACTCATCCACAGCTGACACTAACACAGACGCTTAGCAAATATAGCAAATAGGCCCAGGAATACAGCTATTACCTCACCATTTCACCAAATTCAACCCCTGAGGACAGCCAGTGGCTGGTTCTGAGGCATCTTCCAATCAGCTGTATAATCAGCCTTGCCAGCACGGTCACCCTCACCATAACAGTCACACTGCACAGCACAGCCAACCACAACCAACACATGGCACAATTAACTTCAGTTGAGGGGCTGGGGATTTAGCTCAGCGGCAAAGCGCCTGCCTGGCAAGCACAAGGTCGTGAGTTCGGTTCCCGGTACCGGAGAAAAACCAAAAAACCAAAACAAACAAACAAAAAAAACTTCAGTTGACGCTGTCCTACATGCAAGAATGTCCCGCTCTCATGATCACATCACACAGTTACTCCACAGGCCCTGCTTCCTAACCAGCACATCTTTTCCATCTAATATAATCTTCATGTAATACAGCTGGTATCAAGTCTATTGATTTCTTTTTGTTTTTGTTTTGTTTTGTTTGAGACAAGGTCTTGCTATGTAGCCCAGGTTGGCATGGAACCCACAGCGATCCTCCTGCCTCAGCCTCCCAAGTGCTGGGATTACGGGCATGTGCCACCATGCCCAGCTGGACTGCTGATGTTTTAAAAATTGGTGTCTTGTGCTATCAGATTGGCAGAGCCCTTTAGAACAATGTTCAATAATTGTACTAAGAGTAGGTACTTTTTTCTTGTCCCTGATTTTCTCGAAGAGACCATCCATGTCTTTTATTTTCCCCTCCATGGTGCTAAGGGTGGAAGCCAGGGCCTCACACATGCTAGGCAATTGTTCTACTGTACCACTGAGCTGCACTCCCAGCCCCAGTATTGTCTTAAAAATATACTTCTATCAAAAGTCCTTCAGGGGCTTTCATTTCACACTGAGTTTTTATTAGTAATGACTGTTCATGCCAATCAAATGCTTCTCCATCACATACCAGAATGATTATATAGTATCTTTCTTTATTGGTGTAATGAATTATATTGCTAGATTTCATAAGTTTGAACCAACCTTTCATTTCTAGACTAAACTACACTTCTTCATGGCACATTATTATTTTACTATACAATATTGGCCTTCACTGGCTGATTCACTTATTTCTTCGTTTTTGTTTTTTTTGTTTTTGTTTTGTTTTTGTTTTTTCTGAGACAGGGTCTCACTAT
>NW_004955467.1:8856923-8866614 GCF_000276665.1 Chinchilla lanigera | reverse complement strand
CCTGGACATAGTCTGCAGCTTCTTTCTTTTTTTTTGTTTTTTTTTTTTTTTTTTTTTGAGACAGGGTCTTGCTAAAGAAGTTGCTAAATTGCCCAGGCTAAACTCAAACCTACAATCCTCCTGCCTCAGCCTCCCAGAGATCTGGGATTACAAGGGTGCACCTCCATGCTTGACTTTATTTTCTTAATAACAGCTCACAGATAAGTGCTCTACCTGAACAATACACCACCATGGCCCTTAAGACAGATACTCTTATCATTCTGACTTTATAAATAATGAAAATGAGGCAACCCATTTGGGACCCCTGCTGTCTCTCAGGAGCTATCCTATTCTCCATTCCATTTTTCCAATAAATTTTTGTACTCTTAGCCTCCATTGTTCCTTAGAATTCATTCTTCAACTTCAGGGGACACAAACTTGTCATATCTGACATCTAGAATGTCTCCTCTGTCATCCTGGAGGTCCCACCAAGATACTTAGAAGGAGAGGCTGCCAGATTCCAAGTGATCATGCATGCAGGTGGAACCAACAGCAAATGTACTGGACTCCTTTTCTGGGATCTACCAGATCGACCTGTAAAGAGCTCATAACGCTAAACTACAACGTGACTTCTATCGGAGGCCCATTAGATGAGCTCTCTGGAGAAGACCCCTGACTGCAGTTTCCCCTACACTGACTCTTCTCAGCTTGAAGCAGCTGGATGGAAACTACACCCCTTCTCCCCTAGCTGCAGTTAGGGGTACCTCTTCAGAGAGGGGAGTACTATAGACAGCTAAGTTAGATAGAAGTATCGTAGGCAGCAGACAGGGCTGGGCCCTTGAGGGAGTCAATGCAGAAGACTAATCCATCAGGACTGCAGCTGGAGGCGCATCTGAAGATTACAGTCACAACGGTTAGATGGACATACTTCCCTAAGGGATGAATGGAGGCTTAGGATTATTGGTAGCACCCTTCTGAGATTTCCCATTATCTCATCGGGGTGGGCCATCCTCTCCCACTTACTAAGTCTAAACTAAGGCTAAGACTACTAAAATTGAAGACAAAACTAATACTACAGATTATCAACCAAAGTTAATGATATCATTCATATGCCCTCGCTACATTGGATCAATATTACTTAAGTGACCATATTTATAATCTTTTTTTTTTGTTTTTTTTTCCGGTACTGGGAATCAAACTCACGACCTTGCCAGGCAGGCGCTATGCTGCTGAGCTAAATCCCCTGGCCCCATATTTATAATCTTATTGGTTATATTTTGACCCATGTTGTACCCACCTCATGATTTTGTTCTATAAAACTTCCTTGGAGAGGTGGGCTCATTGGTAACCCATTCAGGATGCCTCCTGTCTCTTAGGAGCTATCGTATTCCCCATTCCTATTCCCATTCCTTTTCTCCAATAAAATTGCCTGCTCTTTTCTTTTCTCTTTTTTTTTTTTTGAGACAGGGTCTCACTATGCAGTTCATGCTGGCCTTGAGCTCACTTTGTAGCCTAGGCTGGTCTCAAACTTGCAATGATCCTCCTGCCTCAGCCTCCTGAGCGCTGGGATTACAAACATGCGCCACCACACCCGGCATACTCTTAAAACAAACAAAAAAGTGACAATATGACTTGGGCCAAATTACATGTCCAAATTACATGTCCCCACCCACACAGGAGTGGGGGTGGGGGCCTGGCACTGGAGCCCTTGCTGAGCCCACAGCCCTTCTTCTAGGTCACTGCCAGGACTGGAATCAGTATTCTGCGATCCACTAAAATGATTCAGGAAGATTCCACCCTTGTCTATGCTTTCAGAGGGCCTGAAGGACTTAGGAATTACTTGCTCCTTATGTTTGCCTTTCATCATAATCTCTTACATTTATGTTTGGTTTTCATCTCTTCTGAAGTTTCAGTTGATTATGTTTTCCTGGCAAGATCTTCAGTTCATCTAGATTTCCAAGTTTTCATGCATAAAACTGTAAGTGGTATTTTCCTATCACTTAACAACCATCTTTATTTGGGACTATATGCCCCTTCTTTTTCCTAAAGTTGTGCATGTTTTTTTTTTCTTGATTAGGATTGTCTATAGTAAAAAAAAAAAAGGATTGTCTATAGCTTTTTTATATTATTGGTCTTTTCTTAGATCTAGTTCTCACTTACGAGATTCATATCTAATACCAAAAACTATAGTGCAGTCATCAAAGAGCAGAACACAGACGTATGACAGATGACTCAATGCCTACTTCCTAGCTATGTGATGCTGGGAAATTCCTTCATCTCTCTGAACCTCAAGTTCGCTCCCCCTGTAAATGTATTGAACAGTTACCTGCCAGCACTATACTAAGAATTTTAAATATACTTATTTGCTTTATATTTTTAAATAATATGCATAAAGAACCTGATTTAATAACTGAGATAGGATGGGTCCTCGCTAAGTGACAGCTGCCATTGTTGTTTTTTTTTTTTTTTTTTTTTCCAGTACCAGGAATCAAACTCACGACCTCATGCTTGCCAGGCAGGCACTGTGCCACTGAGCTAAATCCCTAGCCCTGTTATTGTTGTTGTAAATTTCCAGATTAAACTTCTCACTGGCTTCTTCAGAGGGAACCCTCCACCCTCATCCTCTTGCCTATTTGTTCCTCTGGATATAGAAAGGAGCAGGATTCAGAAAAAAACTTCCTTCCATTCCCAGGAGGTAGGATGGTAGGTGAAATCTCCTAGGAAGGGGCTGGGGATATAGCTCAGTGGCACAGTGCCTGCCTGACAAGCGCAAGGTCACGAGTTTGATTCCCTGTACAAAAAAAAAAAAAAAAATTTTCCTAGGAAGGTCAGGTGTGGTGACATACCTGTAATCCCAGAACTCCAGGAGGCTGAGCCAAGAGCATTGAAAGTTTGAGCCCAGCCTAGGCAACTAACCAACTTAGTGAGACTTTGTCTCAAAAGAAAATATTTTAAAAGGGCTGGGGCTATAGCTCAGTGTGAAGGCCGTGGGTTTAATCCCTGTCCCACAAAAAAAAATAAAATAGGGCTGGGAGTATAGCTCTGTGGCATGGCACCTGCCTGGCAACTGCAAGGTCCTGAGTTTGATTCCTGGCACCAAAAAATTAAAAATTAATAAATAAAAACATGAAATAAGGCCTTTTCTGAGTCAAGCATGGTAACATGCACCTGTAGTCCCAGCTACTTGGGAAGCTGAGGCAGGAGGATCACTTGGGCCAAGAAGTTTGAGGCAAGCCTGGGGACCATAATAAGGGCCCCTCATCTCCAAAACAATAAAACATAAACAAGACAAACAAACCACCTTGCTAGGAAGACAAAGCATTTGCAATGTTTCTAGCACCAGGTGAAGTCAAGCATGAGAAATGAGGATGTTCACATGTCAGAGAACTATGACCAAGACCAGGAGGCAGAGGCATGACTGATACTGCAATGTGTGAATGGCTGTGACGATAATCGGTGATGAAAGCACTGCTCCCCTGGCCTCCGCTCCCAGCTGCCTCCTGTCTGTCTCCCATCTCCAAACTTCTTGCCCATCCGCACAGGCACAGGAACATGCTAATCCTAACAAATTCAGCCATGTCATCTCTGGGTTAAAATGCCTGAGCAATCTTCCAGTATCCTTTCAGTGAAAACTCTGCAGATAAAGCCCGGCCTTCCTCTCCACCTGCCGTGGTACTGCACTGAACCGTGGTGAGTGACTCTCCCCTCTGCTTCTTGGCTGTGTCCTTCCTTCTGCTCAGAAACCAGCCCTGCCCCTCCTTTGCCCGACTCCTCCTTGCAGGTTTTGCAGGTTTCAGCTTAGATGTCATTTCCTCCAAGAAGCATTCTAGGGTTCTCCCAGACCTAGTTGGGCTCTACAGGGCCCCATCCTTACCTTTGTCCCTAGATGTAAGCTTGTGGACAAGGCTCGTGGTTCCTCCCACCAAATGTCTAACATGCCACAGGTGCTCAGGAAACATGTGTTGAGTGGAGAAATTAACATACAGGTACTTTCTACAACACCGCAGTGCCCTTCTTCATTTATCCACATGTCTCCTCTGTCAGACATAGACTTCTTGAAGGCAGGAAGGTCTCACTCAACTGTATGTGTCTGGTGCCCAGCACTGTGCTGACACAGGGGTTACCCATAAATGTTTGTGTAATGTTGGGATGAATGCGTGAATGATTGACGGGTGAATGAGTGATTGGATGGATGGATGGATGGATGGATGGATGGATGGATGGATGGATGGATGGAAAAATGGATGGGTGGATGGATGGACAAATGGATGGGTGGATGGTTAAACTTGTGAATTGGATGGAAGTTGTGATCCATTCATGCAACTGGTATTTCCTTCAACACATATCTTTGGGGATCAAGTATTACTCCCTGGAAAAACTAAAGGACCCAAGCAGCTCAGCAATAGCCACAAATCCCAGCAGTCAGTCCCCGACTTCTCATGAAACAGCCACCATCACCAGCTGCAATGCCCAGGCCCTGCAAATCCATCCTCAATTTCCACCCCCTTATACACACCTGGTCCTTGGGCTCTTGGCTGACCAACCAGAAGAGGAGAAGGTTGTTACAGGTGACGTTCACTTCTGGGAGGGTTTCCAAGTAACTCTTCAGGGTCGTGGTCCCCTTGCACTGAGGTGGGGGCTGCCTCATGGATGATGGGGCATTGGGCATCCAGGCCCCAAAGTCATGCTGTAGAGACCCCGCCCCATGTGGATCAAATGGCCACCTGGAGGCAAGGACCAGCTCCCTCTTCATCATTCCTGGTCCCACCTCTCCTATATCAAGTCTCACAGTTGGGAAACGAGGGAGTCATGGAAAGTCCCAGATGGGTCAGGGGCCCAGCTCACCCCTTGTCACTCCCCACCCAATCAATATTCCAGGATTGGGTGGAGTGAGTCACCAGGGAGGGAGGAGTGCCCAGACAGGAGGTAATCCTAGAAAAGGGCCTTGGGCTGGCATGCCATACAGAACAACCTGATTGTCCACCTGACCCGGTACTAACCAAGATGGGAGCCCACAGATTCTACTCACAGTGTAACTCCAATTTGAGTTGCCATTACAACCTTGGACCCAGCTCCACCCAGCCATCACTCAGCAGGAGCCATTCACTCCACCCAGGCACCATTCCAACCCTAACCCGGACCCACCCATGCTTTCAACCAGAATTCTGGCCTCAAATCCATTGCTAAGCCTAACGCCTTCATGACCCGATACCCCTTGGGCTTCCCTCTGCAGACTTACCTGCCCACTGTTAACAGCGGCGTGCTGGGCGGAGCAGTTGAAGATGATTGCAGTAAGGTACTTCACCAGCTGTCCCGAGGTGCACAGCCGGCTTGGGAATCCTGGGTGTGGGGAAGAGGAGGGTGTGGAGGGGAGGTACTGAATTCCTAGGGGCACCTCAGGGTGCGGCTCACTGCAGGGGGCAGAGTGAGGGAGTAAGAGCTGGACATTGGCTACGACTGTCTTTAAGATTAGGGTTGGGATGAAGTTAGGAGTAGCCAGCGCTGAGGGCTGTGGGCTCTGACCAGGGTCTAAGAGGTGGATCCTGCAAAAGGATCAGCCAGGACTAGGATGGAGCCAGGCTTGGGCCAAGCAGCAAGCTGCCTCTGCCTGAACTCCAAGGCACGTTTATCTGCAGCCCATATTAGCATTTAATGATTTAACTCTACTCAGTTTACCAAGATCTGTCCAAGCAACCAGTAGCAGGTTATCCTTGGCTGGGCTTAGCGGGAGAGACAGAGTGTGTTACTCAAAAGCACAAGGAAACGGAATCAGAAAGAAGCATCAGTGCCATAGAAGTGCTCGGCTTTTAGAAGGGAGAGCAGGTAGGACAGAAACTGGCACTGGGGCTACAGTGGTCAGAAGGACTCTTCCTAGAGGAAGAGAAGGGGCCTCCCCAAGCTGAGGGATGGGTGACATTGGAATAAAAACCAGATGACAAAAGCCAGGCACAGTGGCATACGCCTGTAGTTCCAGTTACCTGGAAAGCTGAGCCCAGAGTATCAGTTGAGCCCAGGAGTTTAAGGGCAGCCTGAGCAACAGACAACACCCCATCTCAAAAAATAAATGAAATAAAATTTTTCAAAATTAAAAAGAATATAAAACCAGATGTGGGGGCTGGGGATTTAGCTCAGCAGCACAGCGCCTGCCTGGCAAGCACAAGGTCATGAGTTCGATTCCCGGTACCAGAAATAAAAACAAAACCAAAATCAGAAGTGGTGGTGCGGGCCTGTAATCTCAGCATTTGGAAGGCGGAGGCAGGGGGATCACCATGAGTTTCAGGCCAGGATAGGCTGTAGAGTGAGTTCAAGGTCAGCCTTAACTACATAGCAAGACCTTGTCTCAAAATAAAATTAAATTAAATTTTAAAGAAAAGAAAAACATTGTCGGGGGTGGAGGGAGAAGAGCTCAGCCCTCATGCTTGCTGTGCCTGTACTGCACGGGCTTCATCCACGTCCCTGGCTTTACCCGCCTCCTTCTCACTGCTAACCCCAAACTCACATCCTCAGCTGTACCTGGCCCCTGAGCCCAAGACTCAGCAATGTGCATAATCTGCGGCTGCCTACCTGCTGCTCTCACCTGCGTGTCCCCAAGACATCTCAAACCTGGCACTGCAAAACCAAAGGCTTCACTCCTACCCCACCCTCCCCAACCTTGCAGTGGTTCCACTTTGGTACAGTGACCCTCCATACCTACAGGTTCCTCATCTATGGGTTCAGTCAACCTCAGATCATAACATTTGGGAAATATTAAATATTTGCTGGGAAACGATGTCTGTACTAAACATGGATTCACTTTTTTTCTTGTCACTATTTCCTAAACTATACAGTATGACAACTATTTCCAAAGTATTCACATCGTGTTTGGTATTAGAAGTAGTCTAAAAATGATTTAGAGTATGTGGGGAGCCGTGCAGAGGTTTTCTGCAAATACTACACCATTTCACAAAAGGGACCTGAGCATCTGAAGATTTTGGTGTCTGTGGGGATCTTGAAACTAGTCCCCGGTGGATACCAATGGGCAACCATACTCATCGTCATCCAGTTGCTCAGACCAAAGGTATATATTTTATCACCCTCTGTGCACATGAACAGAGACTTCCAGAAGCTAGGCTATCCTCACCATCTCCACCTCCACTCTACCCAGGCACCACCGTCTCTCTCCTGAATGAATCCTGCTACTTCCACCCTTGTCCCTTATAACCTCATCCCTTAACAGCAACAGTGGTCCTTTAAAATCATAAATCAGGGGGCTGGGGATATAGCTCAGTGGCACAAGTGCTTGCCTAGCAAGTGCAAGGTCCTGAGTTTGATTCCCAGTACAAAAAATAAATAAATAAATAAAATCATAAATCAGGGGTTGGGGGTGTAGTCCAGTGGTAGTGTGCTTGGCTAGCATGCACAAGGGCCTGGGTTAGATCTCCGGCACCGAGGGAAACAATGATAAATCAGATGACATCACTCTTCACTAGGACCTACTAAGGGCCTCCTCTCTCATTTACCTTACCATGCCCTACTTGATCTGGCTCTGGCCCCTTCTCAATTCCATCCTAAGTTTCCTTCCTTCCACTTGTTCCACTCAAACCCCATAGGTCTTCCTGATATTCCTCAAACACACCAGTGCTCCCAGACCCGAGGCCCTTTGCACTTACTGCACTTCTGACCCCACGTTCTTATCCCAGTTACTCACAGAACCAGCTCCTTTCCTTCCTTCAGCTCTCTGTCCAGGTCTCAGCTGCTCAGAGAGGCCTTCCTGAGCCACCTCTCTGAAATAACCCCTCTCATGCTGTTTTATCTTCCTAGCATTCTCAACCACTTGACATTTGTTTGATTGTCTGTGTCGCTCTGAAAGAAGGTGAGGCTTATATGAAGGCCGGGATTTTTGTCTGTTTGTTCACTGTGAAATCATAGCATCTAGACCAGCACTTAATAAATATGAAGAAAGCAGTAATTATTGGTTGAGTGAAGCAAATGCATGCAAGGGTAAGCAGCCAGAGTGGGAAGGCATGGGGGATAGACAAGCTGAGGGCACAGAAAGGGGACCTAATTGAAGGTGAGGCTGCAGCAGTGTGCTGGGGCATGTCATTTCTGGGCAGCCCTTATGGTCTGGTGAGGTAACAGCCAGAGGCTGGGAGAGAGGAGCGGCCTGAGAAGCGGCTGCCATAATCAGGATCACTAGGGTGGTGATAATGGGGTGACTGGAACAGTAGGAATTCACCACCCAGCCAGATTTAGGAAGACAGAGGTAGGAATAGGAGTCAAAGAGGGCGCCAAGGTTTGGAGTACAGGGGTGGGGACATAGCTGAGCAGAGAGAGGCTGGAGGAAGAAGGAGGCATCTGCCTGGGAGTGAACAGGAATTTTCTGAATGTTCTGTTTATGGTCACCTGTCTAAACTTGGAGGCTGAGAATAATAAAGCAAACCAGGGGTCAGACTATGGGAATTTTTCTGCAATTCAAGTTATTACTTCCTCTTAGGAAATGGAAGTCAAAGTGAGACTGACAGGTTAATAAATATGTTTTACCTTTAAATATATGAATCCAAAGTAAGTTTGTACTAGTGGGAAGAACTGTTGTCGGTCTGAAGAGGTTCTGCTATATGAAAGCAGAGATAAACTGAATACAGTAAGATAGGAGAAAGCTGGGCATGGAGGTGCACACCAGCAATCCCAACTCTAGGAGAGGCCGAGATAGGAGGCTGGGAAGTTCCAGGCCAGCCTGGGCAACCTAGAGAGAAAGGCTTTATCTCAAAAGTTATATATATATATATATATATATATATATATATATATATATGGCTGGGGGCGAGGGTGCAGCTCAGTGCTTGCTGGGTTCAATCCCCAGTGCTACAAAAACAAAAGGGCTAGGGATATAGCTCAGTGGCACAGCGCCTGCCTGGCAAGTACATGGTCCTGAGTTTGATTCCTGGTACAAAAACAGAAACAGGAGAGTTGAACCAATAGCATTAGGTCCCAGTCTTGGTCTTAAATAGGAAACAAAGTCCTCAGTCAGGAGAAGCAGTCAGGATCAGGACTGTTGACTAACAATGAGTTTGCAAAGCATAAGGAAAGGTTACCCTTAAAAAATCCAAGAGAGATCTGGCTGATAACACTTTAACCTAGAAATCACTCTTGGAATCTCAATCACTGAGACAACCTGACCTCATGTGCTTCCCAGATGAATCAACACAGAAGGCAGAGCATCACCTGTGAAATATTTTTGGCAAAAATATGCAACCCTTAGACACTCCTTCTGCTTTACAAAAAACACAGGAGACAGAGGAACAAGATGAATGACACCATAAGGAAGGATTCAGATAAATTCAGGTGAGACATTCTGCAGAAAACTAGTCCAAGGCTCTTCCATAAGTCTTTGTCATGTGATTTTAAAAAGCACAGGAAGGGAGTGAGGAGGGAGGAAGAGAAGGGGATGGGGGAAAAAAGATTTTTTAAAAACCAGGAAAATAAAGCTTTTGCATATGGGAAGGGGGACTAAGAGTTGGAAGGAGGAGGGCGGGCTAGAGGACCAAAAATAATAATAATAATAATTATTAGGACATATTACGTATTGTGTACCACTCCCCATGATAAAGGTAATCATTATGTACTACAAACATATACTAATAAAAATAAATTTTTAAGAATAAAGCAGAAGTTGGGGCTGGGGATTTAGCTCAGCAGCAAAGCGCCTGCCTGGCAAGCACAAGGTCGTGAGTTC
>NW_004955467.1:8826612-8856806 GCF_000276665.1 Chinchilla lanigera | reverse complement strand
AAGAGGTACTCTTCTAAGTTTAAAAAGACTTTAGAGTCAAACCAAGTAACAAATTATGGTCCTTAATTGGCTTCTGAATCAATAGGGAGCCACTGGGAGAAAAAAGGGCAACTGGGGATATTTGAGCATGTATTAGATATGAAGGTGACACCAGAGATTGGTAATCTTGTTAAGTACAGGGATGGGGACATAGCTCAGCGGTACAACACTTGTCTAGGATGGGCAAGACCCTGGACTCCATCCCCTAAACCACAAGAAATTTAAATTTGAAAAAATTTTAAGAGAGGATGACATTAGAAATTATTGTCAGTTTTGTTTAGGGATTTGAATGTAGCTGAGTACGTGAAGTGCAAGGCCTTGGGTTCCGTTCCCAAGACCTCAAAAAAAAAAAAGAAAGGAAAAGCTAAGTGTAAAGTTGTTATGTAGAAAAATGTCTTTTTTCCCCAATATTGGGGGTTGAACTGAGTATATCTCAGCCCTTTAGTTTTTGTTTTTGTTTTTGTTTTTGCTTTTGAGACAGGGTCTCACTAAGTCACTAAATTGCCCAGGCTGAGCTCAAGCCTCAGCCTCCTAGAGTACTGGGATTACAGCTGTAGGAAAATGTCATTATTAAAAGGGCATATTAACCAAGGTGAAATAAGATGACTGCAACTTACTTCACAAGACTTCAGCAATAAACAAAAGCAACAGATTAATCAATATGGCAAAATGTTGCCCAGTGTTAAACTTAATGGGTAGGTAAATAGGTGCTGATTATATTAAATTCTCTATTGTCCAGTATGCTTGATACTTTGTTTAAAAGCAAGGCAAAGCTCTGAGCCCACCTCAGTTAGGACTACAACAGCTGTACTATCTGCAGATGATCTGAGACATCCCCACCACCATTCCTCTGTATGCAACCAGAAGCATTAAGCCAGCTGAAACCTACATCCCTGCCGAGAGAAGCCTAAGACCAGGGCTAGGGGACCTGGGGGGTGGACATTTGAATCACTTTAACTTAAGCAAGGCCACTCTGTAAAATGAAAATTTGTAATTTTCATGTACTGGGTCAGAATGCGGGTCAGAGTTAAGGGTCAAAGTGAGGTAGCAAAAAGAAAAGTCCTTCAGAGTTGGAAAGATGTGAGATTTCCAACAGGGTTGGAAAGATATGGAAATCAGCCTGGAACAGGAGCTGGATATAGCCCATTAGGGAGAATTAGAAAGAGGAATCAGAAAACCAAGACAAGCCAAGAGCTGGGACAGGGAGATGGCTAGGACCCAGGAAGAAGCTGCAGGCTCAAAAGGCCACATCCTCCCCCACCCCACCCCAGCAGAGGGCAGGCCAAACAAAGAAAGGTGGCCTGGGGCATCTGCCTGGAACTGAGCTTAAGGAATGGAGGCTGGGGGCCCCGCTGGGAGGGATGGTTCACAGAAGCCTCTCGGCCAGTGTCAGAAGACAGGGGAGAGCAGAGGCTGGATGCAAGGTATGAATCACGAGTCTGGCGGCAGGAAGACCCGCTCTATGAAGTGAACAGAGATTGGTGACTAGAGGGTCCGCTTGGCAGAACAGGCATAAGAGGATATGAGAAGCTTCCACAACACTTTGAAGTCAGAGATGCCTCCCACCACATGCTGCATACCGACAGAGCTCAGCAAGCAGGGACGAATGGATGGCTTTGTGTAAATGTGAGGCACTGTTGAAAAGCAAGGGTCTGGAAAATAACTGAAATTGGGATCCTGCTTTTGCAGCCTTCTCTGTTCGCGCTTCCTCATCTGATAAGTGGGAGAGTAGTAGTATGGGTTGTTTTTTTTTTTTTTTTTTTTTTGGTACCGGGAATGGAACTCAGAACTTTCCGTTTGCTAGGCAGTCGCTTGTGCCGCTGAGCTATATCCGCTGCCTGTAGTATGGGTTTCAAAGGCAAAATATAAGGAGAAGAAGAACTGCTGCAAAGAGGAACTAAGAATTCAGTTACTAATGAGGGTGGAGGGCAGAGAGGAGATACCTGAGCTCTCCCGGCCCAAGAACGCCTGAGTAAAAATCTCGCCGACCCAAGCTTGCAGCTCCAAGTCCTGCTGCACCGAATCATCACTGGGGTAATAGTAGCCCACGATTTCTGAGACAAAGCTGCAGGAAAGAGATGCTGGTGTCTCTGGAGGAACCTTGGCCCGGCCCGGCCCGGCCACACACCAAAGCCAACTACCACTCAGGCTGGGGAGAGGCAGATGGCCCGAGTTCACTGAGAGTTCATGGAGATTCAGTGGGGACCCCCTGTTCCAGTTGGAACCCCAGTATCCAGGCTTCCCTCAGGTCCCATCCCTGATCCTGAATCAAGAAGGCTGTGGGCCTCCTTCCCGCACAGAGGCCTGGGGGAGAATCCACAGGGAAGAGTCTGCCTCATGCTCCCCTTCCTGGGCGCTCAGCCACCCTGAGGAGGAAGCCCTGCCTGCCTGCTTGTGGGCCTGGAGTCGCCAGCCATCCTTAGCTGTTGGACAGCCCAGCCCCTCTTTTCTCCTCCTCCACTGTATTGCCTGCGCCCACCCCTCTGTAGCTCACATCTACCAACCATTTCACAGGGGACCCCAACTCCAAATCCTACCCTTGGGCAGTCCCTATGCTGGCTGGAGTCTAGGGACACCCGGGATCCCCAGCCCCAAAAGCCCCGGCCGGCATGGCACAGCCCTGGTGAGGCTAGAGGGCTGCCCTGCTGGGCTCGCACCTCTCAATGGCTGCCCAGATCTTCAGGCCGTCATCTCGGTAGTAATAGTTAGGGACTGTGAGGACGCCACGGGCTCGCAGGCTATCCGGAAGGCAGAAATTGGTGTAGGTGAAGTGGGCCAGACCTGTCCTCATGAGGTAGATGAGGCCACGCCTCCCGATGGACGTGACCTGTAGACACAGCACAGCTCGGCTCCGGGCTGGCCCAACCTCCACCCAGGGCCCGGGGACACCCATATGGGCCTGCCTCAGTGCAGTCTGCGTGGGCTGCGGCCCTACTATGTGCATAGTAGAGCTCCTCAGATATTTGATAAGAAAAGAATACACTGAAAGCCGGAGCAGCGAGAACCGGGCTGGGCCCCGCCTCCTCTGAAGGTGGCACTGGGGCTGAGGCAACCCTGCCCGCGAAACCGCGGCGTGAGGGGGTGGAAGTCCCGAGTGGAGCTCGTGGGCGGAGCAAGCGGGGAGGGCGGGGCTTGCGGGAAGGGGCAGGTGGAGATTGCGGACCCGGTCTCCAGCTTGTGGACCGGGCAAAGCATCCTCAGGGGCGGGGCCAGAAAGGTCATTCTCCCAGGCTAAGGAGGCCGCACCTGGTCCACGAGGCCCTCTGGATTGAGCAGCGTGGCCCTGGCAATGGTGTTCACCTGCAGCGTGTAGCGAGTGTGGGGAAGCAGGAGCTGCGAGCAAAACGAGGTCACATGAGTCCAAAGTCAAGGAAGAAGGCCGCTCGCGCCCCCCCCCCCGCTTGACCCCTTCCCTGCGTGGCACTGACCTTGAAGATAGGATGGCAGAGCGGCAGCTGACGCAGCGTGGCCATGGAGAAGGCCTCGCACAGCAAATGCGTGCACAAAAAGTGCGTGTTGTTCTCGTGCACCAAGAACTCAGAGTTACGCACCCATGTCTTGGCCAGCAGCCAGTCCCACTCGGAGTCAGTGGGCAGAAAGATGGGGCTATCGGGCCCGGGGGTTTGGCTGAGCTGCGAGTGAGCGAGAGTAATAAGGAGGTGGGGCCGAGGCTGTCTGTCCCGGGAGCCACCCCCTACCCACCCACCCCCGCCAAATCCCCGCCCAAATCCCCGCCCCTGGCTCACCTGGATGGCCAAGGGCAGCAGCGCCCCCTGGGGGTTGAGCCACAGCAGGCAGAGTGGGGCAGCCACATATTGCTGACGGCCGTTTAAACAGTGGACTGGGGCGTCCTCCAGGATCCAGTAGTCGGCCAGGAAGATGTTGCCCCTCTGGAAAGGTGCACAGACTCTTAGCGCGCTCTTCACACCCGCGCTCTGCTTCCCTCTCAGTTTGTGCCACAGGAACGAGCTAAGGTCCCCAGTGCGGCCTCAGCAATTCTTGATGCCTGGGCTCAGAGCCAACTCTGGGTACCGCACCCTTCCCAGAATGTGCAGAATGAGGTCCAGATGAGTCTCTCTCCAGCGCCTTGCGCAACCTCTCACCTGATCTCTCTCCAGCATCCAGGACAATCCAGTGTCCTCTGTCCTTCCACACCTGGTCCTTCCTACTGTCACCTCCCCCTTTGAGATTTGACCTCAATATATTCAACAATAACAAAACCAACACACAGTGAGAATTAACTAACTGCTGAAAATGTCTGGGGCATGGCTGCCCCAGAGAGAGTGGCTCGTCACCTACCCCCATGCCCTCAGAGTTCCTAGTCCTCCACGACTGTTCCAGCTCCATCTGGAGGCCTGTTCCATTGGCCTGTTTTTCAGGCCTCAGCATCCGGGATTTTTGAGGCCCTACAAGAGGCCCCATCTGGCCCTAGTCCCTATCTGCTCAACTTGGAAGGTGCAGGCACGGGCTGCACAGGGGATAAGGCCTCAGGCCTAGGCCATTCTTGTCCACGTTCATCCCTCATCCATAATGGCCCCCCGGTTGCCTCCCTTCTATCAAGCCCACTACTGGTCCTCACCCACCTCTAGCTCTGTCTGCAGACAGGTGTCTGGTCCCAGCAAGGGGGCCACCATGTCATTGGTGACGGGCAGCTTGCTGGGCAAGCTGGAGAGGCAATGGAGCATGACAGGGTTGACGCCATTCAGGTACTGGTACCCAAAGAAGTTGTCCTCACACCAGTGTTCTGTGACATACTCTAAGGAGCAAGAGAGAGGACTAGCAGGTCTGGAGATTACTGTTCTAGATTCTGGTCCCATCCAGCCCTTAGCTCATCGCTGTGGCTTAGGTTTTCTCCCGGTATCTTAATGAGGTAGGTACATCTTTGATTGAATGCTGGATTGAATGCTAAGGGTCTGAGAGATGGAGTGACTTGCTCACCTGAGTGGCAGAGCAGGGGTTTGAACCTAAGCCCTTCTGACCCCAAAGCCCAGAACATCTGGTAGGTAGGAATCTGGTAGGTAGAACATCTGGTAGGGAATGAGCTGTGTGCTCCTAATCAGGATTCTCACTAACATATTCTTACCCTCCCCATCAGAGGAGGTGCCTGGGTTCCCAGGGGAATCTGGGTGATCCCACCAGTGAAACCAGGAGCATCTCCCACTCAAATCCAGCAGTCTCCCAGGGAAGACTGGGACAGGAGGAAGGAGTCTGGCGTGAGGCAAGGTGAAGGATAGGCATCCCCTGCCTGACTGTCCACACCTGTAGTGAAGGTCTTGTGGCACCAGAAGATATTCCGCATGTCATCCAGCTTCTTCCAGGAGCCCTTGCGGTCCAGCAGCCCTCGAATCTTCATGCCCAAGGACCTGAGGGGGAAGGGACGATGAGAATGGGTGCTGGGGGCTGTTGAAGCCACTGTGCCCACAATCTGGAAAGAACTGAGGAGGTCATCCCCTACAGTACAGGTGCCTAAGGATCCACACGGGAAATAAGCCTAGTACTTCTGTGACGCTCTGTTAGCCTGAGGAGTTCCTGGTTCAAATACAACCACCCTGGGAGGAGTGACTGATGCCCCTGACCCCCTGGTGCAGACAAGCCACCCTCCTGGGGTTTTGGCTGCTTTCTCCAAGTGTCATTCTTATCAAAGGCCTTCACCCTACGCAACCCCTGACCTACAGGACAAAACCCCAGCTGTGGAGCCTGGCTCATCTGTGAAGTTACCCACAGACCAGTTTCTACCAAGTTTTCCACTGTTTCTCTCACCCTGTGCTCTAGACAAGGCCAGCCAAGGCCTGCTTTACAAACGTAACCAGGCACATACTTTGTATACCACTGGACTGTCGAAAGTGGAATAGGCAAGCAGAGGGTTGGCCCTTCTTTATGAATGTTTATAGTGGCTTTTTTTCCAGTGAGTATCATTTTATAATGGAGGAAGTGGCTGAAATTAAATGGCTTTCCCTCACTTCCAGGGCTCTGCTCCAGCTAGATCTCTCCCAGAAAGCCATCTCCTACTATATGAGGTCTATCTGTTCTTCTAGATACATCTAAGACACAGAGTCCTTTATGCAGCCTTGTCTGGCCCTCCCCAAAACACACAGCTTGGGTCTTTCACGAAACACTCACCATTCCCTGCATGACATTATAAACATAGGACACATATGACATCGTCCATTAGGCTGTGAGCTCCCTAGAGGAAGGTCCTGGCTCTGTGTGCCCCAACACACCCTGCTCCTAATAACCGCTCACCAAGTGTGCTGAACCAAGGGAAGGGAAGGGAGCCCAGAACAGGTAGGCTTGTAGCGATCAGTCAGTAAGGCAGGTTGTATAAAGACATTAATGTGCCCTAAAGTCTGTGGGCAGCTGGGGAAGGCAGAGGGCACGAGGGGGGGGGGTAACGATCTGACAGGCGCAGGGTCGAGATCACCTATACCACAAAGTGCTTGCTCACTCACTGTACAAACATTTGCTCAGTGCCTGCAAATCAAAACCCGGGAGATGAGGAAAAAGTGCCAGGAACTCCACCGTGACAGCAGAAGCTAAGGAAGCACTTTGCAAGTGCCATCCACAAATGTCCTTCCGAACCCTGTGCAGATGCCCCATACTCAGCTCTCTGAACAGCTCCCTGCTCCCACTGGCTCTTCTCAGAGCCCACACTGGTAGTCCCTGTGGTCATCTAGGCTCTTTTCTGCCTACACCTCCACTCCCATCTGGGAACCAGTCTAAGAGCATGCGCTACCTTCTCAGAAGCTCTTCCAACCCTTCAGTCCTGCTAGGGCCTCACAACCTGTTCTTTCTCTGGAGACTGGGCCACATGTGCATACTCTATCCACCTGAGATGCTCTTGAGCTCCTGTTCACCCCTCATGCCCTCTTCCTGTCCCACTCATCTTCAGAAATAATCATTCCAAGCACAGAGGTTGAGTGGGACATGGTGGCCCACACCTGTCATTCCAGCACTCTGGAGGCTGAGGCAAGAGCATCACCCTGAGTTCGAGGCCAGCCTGGGCTTCATAAGGGTGTTCAAGGCCGGCCTGTGCTACACAGTGAGACCATGTCTCAAAAGAAAAACACACACACACACACACACACACACACACAGAAGTCCAGGAGATGAGGCCCAAGGCCTTGTCCTGGCTTCCTCTGGGTCTCCACATGCAGCCCGTGCTCGGTTGGCCAACTGAGTCTCGTGGGCCCACCTAAGCAGTTGATCAACTGTAACCTGAGTTTAGACGGTGGGACCTGCCTACTGTCCCCTTATCTCTTCTCTCCACCAGAGCTACCACCTGGACCCAGATGACCCCTGTCCTTTCTAGGCACGCGGGGGGTTAACTGAACTCCTCCCTCCAGCCACATGCACTTAGAGCCCCAGCTGTTTATGTTACTTAAACTGCTAATGACTGCTCTGACAGCTAATTATCTGCATTCATGCTTCCTAAGTGAAGCTGTGAATTCCTCCCAGCCAAAGCCTGTTCTCAAATACTACTACTAAGGAACCCCTATTGAGAGATTATTTTGTCCTGTGTAGTTATCTCATTTTTCTCAAAGTCTCTGAGGTAGTGATAGATGTTATTTGTCATCTAACAAGTGACAGTTAACAGTTTAGAGACTGAGTGAAAATCAAGGGTATACAGCTAGAAAATATGCATTCTAGGACCTGAACCTGAAGTTGTCTAGCTTAAACGAAGCACCAGACTTCTCTGTCTTACTAGACATGGCCCCAGTTCTTGGGACCACGCTGTGCTGGACTAGGTGCTTGCTCTGAAAGGTGCAAAGTATGTGAAGGAACAGAGACTAAGGGACAAGGGAAAGGGACACTGGGGGACAAGAAGAGGGAGTGTGAGGGTGAGAGGCAGAGGAAATGGGGCAGAGACGTGCAGTGTGCGCAAAGGGACAGGGCACTGAGCAAGAGTGTGGAGAGGACGGTGGTCTCACGCAGGGATGGCATTGAAGAGCAACGAGGCCGTCTTGGTGGCTGAGTAGCGGATGTTGGGCTCCATGTGCAGCAGGGATGGGATGTCAATTTTCATGGGGAATCCAGGCAGGTACCGATTCCCAGGGCTGGGGGTGAGGGGAGTAGAAAGACAGAAGCCAGTCAGTAGGACCTGCAACCCTCGCCTCTCCATTCCTTCCCTCAGTCCCCACCCTGCACCCAGGTTCCCCCTCGCTCCTGGCTCTTCCCCTGCCCTTTCTGCTCCAGATCTAAAATGACCTTCTCACTTTTGTCATCTCTGCAGGACCCCATTCCCAGTCCTTTCTTTTCCTGACACTTGAATGAAACTGTATTTGTTATAGGTCCCAACTCCTCCTTCCAGGCTGCCTGGACTCATCCTCCCATCTGACCCTCCACTTCACTCCCCGCTATCTCCTTCCCAAGGCTCAGTCCTCACCTGTCACCCTGGTCTGCACAAGGTATTGTCTTGGTCAAGGCAAATTTCTTATCTGACTCTATCTCCTCAAAGCTGCTGACATCCACCATTCGAGGGAAGCCAGGGGTGTAGATCTTCCAGCTGCCCACAAAAAGAGGCAGATCAAGCAGAGATGGCAGGTCAAGCTTGAGATAAACAGGTTTAACTTTTTTATTTTTATTTGTTTGTTGGTAGTGGTATTGGGAGTTGAACCCAGCGTCTTTGCACTGTCTCAGCACCTATTTTTCCCCCTCTTTTCTGAGACAAGTCCTCACTAAATTGCTCAATTGCCCAAGCTGTGCTCCAATTTACAATCCTCCCACCCCAGCCTTTCATGCTCCTAGGATTAGACGCATGAACCACCACACCCACCTCAGACTTCAAGTTTTGAAGACATGATTTCAGTTTTTTGTTTTTTGTTTTTTTTTTTTTTTTTGGTTTTGGTTTTTTCTGGTACCAGGAACTGAACTCACGACCTTGCGCTTGCCAGGCAGGCGCTTTGCCGCTGAGCTAAATCCCCAGCCCCAAGACATGATTTCAGATTAACACTCCAGAGACCATCCATTTTCTAGATATGTGACAGAGAACTGGATTTTCTCCACTAATGCATTGGGCTTCAAATTAGAATTTGCAGTGGCTGGGGAATTGAGTCCAGGGCCTTGAGCATGCCACTGATCTATACCCCAGCCCTCAGGATAGCATCTGAGGAGGACATAAATGCCCACACTGGTTTAGAAAGCAGTGTGTGCTGAGATTAACATCATGACGGGTTTGAGGATGAGCCTGACGATAGATTGAGATTGGTAAATACTCGGACAGAGTCATTTGTGATATTGCATCTGGGTTACCTCAGGGATATTTGGGAGTTGAGTATGGATTCATTGGTGATACTGGGATAGTTACTGGATTTTTTGTATGTTTATTTTGTTTTCATTTTGTCTGAGTGTGGGAATGAAACCCAAGCCTTGTCCATTCTAGGCAAGTGCTCTACTACTGAGCTATAGCTACATTTCTAGCCAGAGATAATTGCTGATACTAGTTTTTGGATCCAGACTCAGGGTCACTATTAGACTAGGGTTAGGTTTAAATAAGAGTCTTTACCAGAGTTGGGATCCCAATGCTGGGACTCAATCACAGGAATAATCTGATTAAGGCTGAGGTCAGAATAATCATGCGGAAAGAAGTTAAATTAGGACACTCTTACCGATAGCATTCTTGTCGGGCCTGGAGCTCACGCTTTCTGTGATCCAGAAGCAGAGGGAGGGAGTCCTGACAAATGGTTCTTGCTGTGGGGAATGAAAATCACTTGGGCTGGCCTGCCTGGCAAGCTCAAGGTCGAGAGTTCGATTCTCCGCACAGGGGGGTGTGTGTGGGGGGGGGACAAGACTTCATCTAAATCTGTTTTCAAACCACACCCCCTCCTGCAAATCTTGCCTAAATCCCCTATCCCTTGAGCCCAGTCCCACAACCACCTCCATGTGAGTTGGATGGGGGATAGCCTTGTGCTCTTTGTCATTCATCAGGGATCTGAGACAACTGCACCCTCAAATTATAACAGTCTTCCTAAGTGTTGCATGTATACCTTCTCCCTAAACTGGAAACTCCTTAAAGGCACAAGTCATGCTGCATTCATGTTTTGTATTCCCAGCATCTTGCGTGGTACCTGGCACTATGCCTATAACATGCACTTGGTGAGGAACAAATATATTTTGGAAAGTTTTGGAGGCGCTGTGATGATGATGGGGTTTTACAGCGAAGTCTATGAAGAAGTCACTGTGGGCCACAGAGTAATGTTAACCTGCCTTGCTTTGACCTAAAATGTCCATTTCTCCTCCCCGAGACTCATCTCAGTGCAGAGAACAGCTCTAATGTTGCCTCCACTGGCCAGACAGATCTGGAGTCAGAAGACACTGGAGCCCAGCATCCTAGAAATTCCCCAGAAATTCAACAAGGGAAACTAATTCATCAGCCAAGGGACTTCATCCTTGGTAGAAAAGCCAGAAAGAAGGCACAGGGCATCTCCAGCTGAATTCTCTAAACATTGAGGAATTCTATTGAGGTCTAATTAGCTTGCAAGTTAATTTCTCCCTGGACTCCAGAGGAATTCTCTGGGGAAGTCTCTGGAAAGCAGACTGCTTGGCCTATGTGAGTGTATGTTTATACAAGCATGCAAGTGAGTATATCTATGTGTGCCTCTGGAGGGGTAAATACTGCCCCCAAAGTCCCTGCATTTCAGGGCTTTAATGACAAACTTTCATAATGTATCTACTTGGGGGCTTCACATTCCTAAAGCCAACCCTATTCTCTATACTGTGGGCTCTGGGCCACCCCATTCCTAATCCCAAAGACTTCCACAGTACAGCGCAGCCTTCACCACTGACCCACCTGTTCCTGGACGCAGCTCCATGGTGCAGTAACCCTCAATCCACTGGTAACAGGGAAAGGGGATGACAGTGCCATCTGGGGCAGTGACAGTGATGTGGCTGCAGTACCAGGAATCTTTTCGGAAGAAAGCGAAGCGCTCCTTGTGTAGCCGCAGCAGCAAGAGCTCACCCAGCTCTGCTGAGCAGCGCACCTTGTACTTCTGCACCTGAGGTCAGCAATGGAGCAAGCACGTGAGAGGCAGGGAACTATTAAGGCCATCTTTGCCCCCTGCCGGGTGCAGGACCCCTCTGTCTATGCTGACCCAGGCAGTGCCTTTTTATGAACGAGAAAAAGGCCTCCATCCAGGAGGAGGCAGGACCCCTGGTGGTGTGCGAGCAGAGCGTCCCTGGATTTCCCCAGCCACCTCGGCCAGCGGGGCACCCTTGTGCAGCCACCTACAAATAGCTGCACTGTAAGGGGGGCAGACCCCCTCCAGAGAAGGGGAAACCCAGGCTGGGAAGGGAAGGGACTGGCTCAAAGCCCCTGTCAATTACTCGAGGGACGGGGAAGCCAAAGGAAGTCCGGATCCCTGCCCAGTGCTCCTCTCCCTTAGCCCCACCTGGGTAGGGTTCGTCATCCCAGAAACCGCAGAGAACACAAAAAAAGTGCTGACCAGGTCCATGTGAGCAAATCCTGGATTAGCAGGATTTGATGAGTTGGGCAAGAAAGATCCTCCCCCCCGTCAGGGTCTCCTACCAGCTCTTCCCCTCAGAGTCCCCACCTCTCTCCGTTTACACTCACCGATCCGGGGGCGAAGTCTCTGCCCACCCGATCCAGCCGCTGCTTGGGACTCTCGCCACACGTGCCCACCAGCGTGGCAGAGATGTTGTCCATTGTGCCGGCCTTCAGGTAGGAACCAGTGGTCACACACAGGCGGTACACTGCCATGATGGGAGGGAAGGGCGGGTGCCCAGCAACGCTGGCCTGGAGGAGGTGAGCCACCCGAACGGGGTGGGCTGCTGGGTGGGTGCGAGGGGGCTGGGGAAAGGTAGGACCGAGGAAGGACCCAGCAGTCTCTGGGATGCTCCTGAGCTCTCTCTCACCGAAGCTCCGGCCGGGTTGCTTTGGTTCACCCTCCCCACCCAGTCTTGCGCCCCAACACTTGTTTGCTTGCCTCTGGCACAGCCGGTCCCTCTGGCTGACTAACTAGATAAATATCAGAAGTCTAGGTCCACTGCGGAGGGAGGAACAAAATACTGAAACGTAAGCACAGAGGAGGTGATGCCTATATGATTGGTACATTGCCTTCCGCCTAGTCAGGCACTCGACTGACACTCTAGGGCCCTTGTCCACCCACTCTCCAGTTTTCCCCAAGACCCTTTCTCCTGTCTCCCAGCCAGAACTGTCCGACATGTGAATCACCCACGTGTGACTCACTAAGCACACCTGAGCCGCATTCAGTCATACATCGCAAGTGACTGCAGCCACGTGCAGGTGAGTCGTACACACACCTCAGCATGATAGGAGGGTCAGGGGCAGCTCTCCTGCCACCCCACACATCCATCCCCTCCCCACGCTCGGTGTCTGTCCCCCTCCTTTGGCACGCCCCACCGCAGTCTCTCCCTTGTGATAGGGCCGCTCAGGAGACAAAGTGGAGTCCTTGGCGCAAAGCGTGCGGAGGCCTCGTGTGGCATTCTTTGCGTTCCATGTCTGCCCTGATCCCGCAGTTCTGTGGGAGGGAGCCCAGGCGCCCGGAGGATCCGAGATTTGGGTCACAGTCTCCAGGGAGCAACCTCCCAGCGTGGGAAGACAGAAGTCCGCAGCGGCCCCGCGCGGCGGGTCCTGACTCCGCAAGTTACTGAACCAGCCTCCGACGCTCCAGCTCCTGCATCCCAGAGTCCGCGGGGAAATGAGGCAGAAGGCAGGAAAATGTAATCAGCCGCGGCGGGGTGCTCACACTTCTTCAGAGTCTGTTGTTCTGTGTTCAGAGGCATGCTTGGTTGTAGGTTCTGCAAAGAACTCTTTTACAGAGAAGAAGAGCATGTCACTAAGAGCCCGGATAGCTCAGTCGGTAGAGCATCAGACTTTTAATCTGAGGGTCCAGGGTTCAAGTCCCTGTTCGGGCGTTGTAGCTTTTTATCTCACTGAAAAGAGCGGCGTTTGGGTGAATAGGTATGCGGGGCTATTTTCAATGAAGCAACGAAAACGAGTAACAGTAGTTGTAAAAATAATTGTATTTTGTCAAAAGAAAATGGTCTTAGTTTATTTCTGAAGTTGTAACGAATGACAGTGGAGGGAAACACTTTTTAAACATTATGATCTTGGTTTATTAATGTTTTTACTGTAAACTGACAAATTTTTATTGTATATCTTTATAAGGTACACAGTTATATCTACATGCGGACTAGCCAAATGAAGCTAATTAACATTTATCAACTCAATTTTATTTGTGGAGGGAACATTTGAAATTTACGCCCAGCAACTTTGAGATATATAATCCATAATTCTTAACTATAGTCGCTATGCTGTATAATAAACATTAAAGGGGGTATAGCTCAAGAGTAGAGCATTCGACTGCACCAAACATTAAAAAATTATTTCTCCAGTGCACTTAAAGCTTTGTACCTTCTGATAGTCATCAGCAGATCAGCACGGCTCTCCTAACCATCATTCCACTCTTCGCTTCTGTGAGTCTGATTGCTTTAAATTCCACAAATAGATTAGATCATACGGTATTTGTCTTTCTGTGCCTGGCATCATTTAGAACAATAAAGAGGAGATGTTTTAGAGTAGTATTTCTGCAAACTATGTATGCAAGTGCAAACTTTGTAGGAGCTACATCAAAAAGAGTAAAATATTCGGAGAAATTAATCATAATAATATATTTACTTAACCAAATATGCCAAAATCTTAACTTGCAATCAATATTTTTATTTTTTATTTTTTATTTTAAAGAGTAAAAGAAGGATAACATAATAATAGGAGGGGCTTACCAAATTACAGACAAAGTGGTAGGAAATTATCAGTGGTTATTGTTTTACATATTGTTATCTACAAGATAGTTTCTCAGGAAAACAAATAGACAAATAATAGTGACAAAAGAGGTAGGAGATTATCAGACAAAATTTTACAGACAAAAGAGGTAGGAGATTATCAATAGTTGTACTATACTTTGGTATCTTCAAAGTGGCTTCTAAAGAAAATAAATAGAGCTATACATGAGTGACCTATTGAATAATCATTAACTATTCTCAGTGGTTGTTGTAGGAAACACATAATAATAAACATACATACATTTACGAAATAGCATAGGAACAATACAAACATTAGAGAGTTATGGATAGATTAGTAGGAAAATATCAATGGTTGCTGTAATACATGGTGGTATCTTCAAAGTGGTTTCTCAGGAAGACAGAGATACTCAAGAAGGATTTAACAAGTAGTTACAGCCTAACAATATTTTTTAAATATTAATGAAATTTTGTCTTTTTCGTACAGCCTTCAATCTTAGTAGCTGAAAGTATATAATGGTTCAAATTTCAGGTGCTCAGGAGTGTTGTCTACTATACTCAGCTCTGTAATTGCATTTTGGCTAAGTGACAGGGTTGGGGAAGACAGGCAGAATAGAAAATTGAGTAATGTATAAAGTTTGAGGAAAACAGTGCAGTGTAGGTTCCATGGTGTAATGGTTAGCACTCTGGACTCTGAATCCAGCGATCCGAGTTCAAATCTCGGTGGAACCTTTGATTTTCAGGTCTGTCCTTAGTAAAATATAAATATATTATTTGTTGCGTTGTGTACAACATCCTCTTCACCAGAAATGAATCTCAAACCACAAGCAACTTAGAAGCTTGTTCTTGCCTCATGGTGGGTAATTCAAATCACCGTAATACATGGAGGAGAGAAATACAGGAAATCATATACACACATATATATACATATATTTATATTTATATATATGAAATGGTACTGAGATAAGAATGTTATATTTGAACATGTTAAAATAGATCAGTTACAAAGAAATAAAGGTTATTTCGGCAGTTTCCACCATATCTTGGTTTAGAGTGTGGTCGCTGACCCCATTAGTCTTCCGTCTGGAAGACCAAACAGGAGCAAGTCGACAGTGAATCTGCTTATAAGGTCCTCGTAAAAAGGAGCATTTAAAAAAAAGAAAAAACAAAAAAAGAAAACCTTGGCCTGGCAGCGGTGGGATTCGAACCCACGCCTCCGAAGAGACTGGAGCCTAAATCCAGCGCCTTAGACCGCTCGGCCACGCTACCTGCATGAAAATGGAGGGTCCCCGCTATCCTCCTAAGAGAGTAGAAGGCAGAAGTTAAGGTGATGACAACATTGAATTGATTTCCTTTTCCACGTTCTTCAAATTAGGACAGGAGAACCATCGAGACCCTGGACCACGTGGCGAGAAAAGATGAGCCCGGAGAAAACAGACACACAGAAATTTACAACAAAACAAGTTTATTTGCTGGGGCCACATCTGAGAGTGCAGTGCGTCTGAGCCGGAAGCACTCCCCTAGCGGGCAGCCGGAGCTTTGCACTCTCATGCTCGCTCTCGTTCGTTTGCTCTCCCTCCCTGTTTCTTGCACGCTTGCGCTCCCTCACTCCCACCTGGCTCACGTACTTTACGCAGTTTATCTTTCACCCCACCCCCACCCCCACCCCCCAACTGGCCTCAGAGAGCCTAACCTCGCATTCCTGGTACGCTCCGCCCAATTTCCACGTACATTCACTCCCTTACCCTGCCCCTTCAACTTGCTACTACCCGTAAGCTGCGAGACGCTACCACCCGCCAGGTGGCTCTGTGGCGCAATGGATAGCGCATTGGACTTCTAGTAATAAAAAAGCGATTCAAAGGTTGTGGGTTCGAATCCCACCAGAGTCGATTTTATTTCAAAAGTTTTTTTTTTTTTTTTTTTTTTTTTTTCCTTTCTTTCCTTTTTACCTGGCTTTTCTTAAAGGCCCATCTCTTTTCCCCTACCCTATCTCTGCGCTTCCCACTTGGTTTCAGACCTAACCTTAGTCTCTGCTCTGCTCTCTTTACTTACCTGTTTGCCCTGGGACTTGGGCCATGGAGAGCAGGACTACGGGTAGAAGACAGAAAGGAAGGGAAAGTGGGCGTGGACGCCGAGATAAAGGCAGGGCCCTGGCTCCGGGACACACGGGGATTTAATAACCACTTTATTCCATGCACTAGGGACTTGGGAAAGGACTAGGACTGAGCTGGAGCAGAGGGTACAATCCTAGAAGCAGGGTGGAGGGGGTCGGGGAAAAGGGACAGGAATCAGGGAATATATATTTATATAGATACTCTAATATAGACCACATCTCACCCACGCGCTGAGCCCCCGCGCCCCGCTGCCCTCCCCAACACCTCGCCCGGACGCCCGGATCCCTCTGCTGCCCTCGGGCTGGAGTCTCTACCCCACTCCCAGCCCCCGCTCCCGCCCCCATCCCCCCTGAGCTCAGGGCCAAGGTCTCCAGAAAGCGGGCGGCGGGAGCGGCGGGGCCTTGGGAGCCCCGTCTTGTCTGTAAGGCGGCGGCGGCGGCGGCAGCAGTCCGGTGAGGGGCGCCGGCGCGCCAGAATCCCAGGCGCTAGGGGAGCAGAGGGATGGGGACCAAGCGCAGCGCGGGCTAGGGGGGCCCTGGTGCAGCGCGGGGCCAAGAGCTGGTGTGGCGGGGTCCAGCGGTGGACGCGACATTGGGGGCCTCGGATCTACGGGCTCCGGCCGAGGCGGTTTGGGGCGCAGGTAGCCGTGCAGCGCGGAGAAGAGCTGGGCGCGGGCGGCCGGGCTGGCGTCGTGCGCGAAGGCTGCCAAGCGGAGCAGGCATTCGCGGAAGCCGGACAAGTAGCAGCTGGCGAGCGCCTCGGCGTCCTGGACTGGGGACCGGGGAACCCCTGGAGCCGCGGAGGCGGAGGCGGCCAGCGGGAAGACAGACCGGCAGGGCAGGGACCCAGCAGGGGTGAGGGAAGGGGCGGGGCGCAGAGGTACCGAGGTCGGACGGGCGCACAGAGACAGGAAGCCGGATGGATGGACAGAGAGAAGAAATGAGGGAGACACAGACACAGACACAGACACGCGCGGGTATTATTAACCTCGCCTAGGAGCAGAGTCTGCCGCCCCCCAAGCCCACCGTCCACCGCAGGGCTGCCCCAGCTTCCCCAGCCGAGCCTCCAGGGGTCCCCCACCCTCCGCTGCCCCACCCCCGCTCTGTACCCGGGGGCTCCACCCGGCTTCGCTCCCTCAAGTAGCCCACGGCGAACTCCAGTATCTCTGCTTTCTCCAACTTCGGGTTCCGGAGGTTCTACAGACGGGCGGGGAGGGCGCAGAGACAGAAAGGGGTGGGGAGAGAGGGGGAAAGTGGCAGGGAGAAGAAGGGAGGGGCGGATACTGTAGCTGGCGGTGCCCCCAGAACGCGCGACCGGATGTGGAGTGAGATGACCAAGAAAGGTCCTGTCCCACCCTGAGACGAAACTGTCCAAGCCGAGGGCATGGGACCAGCACCCAGCGTGTGAGGAGGGGGGCGGAAATGGCTACCCAGGGGGTGAAAACTGCCGCAGAACTGAAGCTGGCTGATCTGGAGGTGTCAGGGAGGGGAAGGGGACATTCAGAGAGACACGGGGTGATTGATCCACCCTGGAAGCGAAATTTACAGAACCAGACGGGGAATTTACAGACCCGGCGTTCTGAGAACTAGAGGGAGTCTGAAGTGGCATCCCAAGGACCGGGCTCGGGTCAGGGATACCTTGGGGCCAGGGTTGCCCCTGCAGCCTATGTCCCTAGCCCAGTGGGAAGCCCTGGGAAGGGGGAATCGGATCCTTGGGAGTCCGGACCTAGCGGAGGGACTGACCTGGTCCCGGGTCCGCTCCAGCAGCAGCAGCCGTAGCTCTTCCAGGCTGCGGTTGATGCGGTCCCGGCGCCGCTTCTCCACTAGCGGCTTCAGCATCTACGACCAGCGGGAAGGGAGAGCGGGCCGACCGGACCGAGACTCAGCGCCGCCGCGCCGGCGTCCGGATCCCGCCGCTGGGAGAGCCTTCTTCCACTTTCCCAGGACCCCAGATTGCCTAGGGCCGGGCCGTCCCCTCCCTCCCCACTCCCCGCCCTCCCACGGCTCCTGGGATCCCTTCCTGAAGCTCGCCTCCTCTCTCTCCCGGGTCTTCCGTATTCTCTCTGAGTCTCGTCCTCCCTCCTCCCCATTCTGTGTCTCTCCTCTTTCTCTCTACGTCTCCGTCTTGTGCAGTCTCTGTCTCAGTGGAGAACTCTGAGGACCCTCTTTGTGCCCAGGCAAGCGCGCTGCACGGTGCGGGACTCAGAGCGGGCGGCCCTGAGTGTAGAAAGGGAGACACCTAGCGCGACCGCTCTCCCTTTTCTCCCTCAGACCGGCCCCTTCACTGCTTTTCCGGAAGTCTTCCATCGGGGACCTCTGGAACCCATCCCCGACGCCTTCTGCAAGGACTACTTTAGGTCAGCTCTGGCTCACAGCCCCCGTGGAGCTAGGGCCTGTTCATCTCTTCTCTTCTCTGTCTCCTCTTCCCTTCTCTTCCGTTCCGTTTTCTCTTCTCTTCTCTTCTCTTCTCTTCTCTTCTCTTCTCTTCTCTTCTCTTCTCTTCTCTTCTCTTCTCTTCCCTTCCCTTCCTTTCCCTTCCCTTCTCTTCTCTTTCTCCTCTCTTTTTCTTCTCTCTTCTCTTTCTCTCTCTTCTCTTCTCTTCTCTCTTCTCTCTCTCTCTTCCCAACCCCTTTCCTTGGTTCCCTCTTGCTCATTTTACTGAAATTCTGGTCCTCCCTCCCCCACAAGGTGCCGCTTTACCCAGTTCCCTAGACCTCTGCTTCCGCCGCTCTCACACGTCCTGCTCTGACCCTGTCTCTCTTTCTTCATCAAACTTTGCAGCTTTCTCTGCAGCGCCTGGCTCCTTGGATCCTCCCCACCCCGGGCACCTCTCCCCTTTCAGCCCTGTGTCCCCATCTTCACCCTTGATCCACGGTGTCAGGGCCCAAGCTCCCAGGCCGGACCGAGGACCTCTGCTCCCTCCCCTCCCGCCTCTCACCTTGGGGCCGTCCCTATTCTCAGCTCTATCTCGGGTGACCATTGCTCCTCCGGACCCTGGCGCGGACCGGGGCCGCGCTTGCCTTGGTCTTTATATCCCGCGGAGCTGGGGTAGGAGGGATAGGCCACGGCCCCGCCCCCTTCGGCAAGCACCTGGATCCTGCGGGGCCAGGACCCCCGGCACGAGGCTCCCGGAAAGGCCAGGAGACAAGGGGGGCGGGGAAGGAGAGGAACTGGCCTGAGAATTGGGAAATAAGGGCCGAATAAGCACTGGCTGGTTTAAGGACCGTAAGGCTGTATAACGAGGAGGGGACACAGCAGAAGGGAGGATGGAGAGATAGAGTTTCAGTATTGGGGACAGAACTCAGAGGTGAAATTCAGAGAGTTTCCTAGAGTGGCAGCTTTCTTGGAGGTTCGCTGTTCCCCCAAGAACACTTAAATAAAATTAGCGCCTCTCAGCCTTCAGGCTAAGTACTGTAAATTGTCACCCAAACTCCCCTCTTGGTCGATATAGGGAATAACTGTGTAACCCAAGGGAATAACTGTGAACCTCTACTTCAACTGGGGCTCTCTGCCTGGCGGTGGAAGAGGTGCACTGTTCAATTCGCCCATTATCTGAGCGCTGTCTGTGTGCACAGGGCACTGGTCTAGGTTTGAGTAGTTCAAATTGAAATGCGGGAGAGGTCTAGCTTATCCTTGCAGATCTAGTGGGGAAAGGCGATGTGTCATCAAGCTATTATAAAAGCAAAGGAGGTGGGTGCTCCTGGAAAAGGATTTCCTTGGAGATGACTGGACTAAGGGAAAGCAAGGAGCGCTTTGAGGAAAAAGAATCAAATCTTTAAAGTCTGAGTCGGAGTAGAAAGATCTCTCTACTTACAAGTATTTAATTCAAGAATTAACTCAGGAACGTAGCTAATGGGAAACTTCATACATGGGTACCCGTGTTGCTTGCATATGAAGGCCCTTCCTAACTGTAGGCGAGCAGGGAGCAGGCAGTTTTCCTAAAGGTACAAGAAAGGGATGCAAAAAAAGGGATCAACACTCACCTCAAACCAACAGCATGACCTTCTCTCCAGAAGGATGCGTGAACACTTGAAGACTTCAGGACGAAGTGCCTGAGAAGGTAAGTGAGATTTAATGGGACAAAGAGTGCCACGGACAAGTACACAGAAAGACAGGGTTACAAACCGAGATAGAAGATAGTTGCCAAGTGAGAGGAAAGTGGGGTTTCCTCCAAGTCCTTCCTGAGCCTCCTCCACAACTTGGTTTTTTTCGCAGGGGGGGGAAAAAAAACTTTCTTGCTAAAGACCGAACCTGGAGGATCCCAGATCTTCAGGAGGGGACTTCCATTTGGGATCAGGGCCCTCAGCACATCCCACCTCCCCTATCTCCGCCAAATGGGAGGGCAGATGTGTGGCCTCAGCAGCCCCCGCTGCCCCCCTCCTTGGGAACCTGGGCTCGAGTTGAGTTTTTCTCACCTGCACGCGAGGCTCGGGGCCCTGAGCTGTTCGCACCCGGGTGTGGGGCCGCCCCTGGCCATATGGAGTGGGTTTATGGCAGGGTGGCCGGATCCAGGCGAGAGGAAGAATGACCCAGAGCCCCACCCACGAGAACCATTGCGGGCCATCTCTTCCCTGAATGTGCAGCCTCTGCTGTCTGCCCAGGGGCGTTAGCCTCAGCTTCCTACAAAGCTGGAACTGGGAGAACGATTTCTGTCGCTTGCATTGGTGGTTCAGTGGTAGAATTCTCGCCTGCCACGCGGGAGGCCCGGGTTCGATTCCCGGCCAATGCAGTGTGTGTGTTCCTTTTATAAAGAGGAAAAATTCATTGGTCATATTTTTAATATGGCGTATTGGTTTAAACAGTTCTATCTAGTGTTCACTGTAGCCTTTGACTCTTGCAAAATTGGAAGCTCGAGATCCAAAGCCTCATTTCTTAGGTCCTCACATGCCCCTCCTTCCAGTTTGAGGGTCCTGAGCCTCCACACCCCTCCCTCCACCCCTGGCCCGCGCCTCCACAGGCGTGACCCTGAGAAAGGACGCTGCACTCGGATCCCTACCCCGGGGGTCCTCTCGACCCTCGGCAGGGAGGGATGTTCTCCCCGCCCACTACTCTCTAACTTCCTTGCCTTTCTTTCCACCTCTCTTCCTCCTCCTCTTATTTTCTGCTCTCTGAACCGGACATGGTGGCTCACGCCTGTAATCCCAGCACTAGGGAGGCTGAGGCAGGAGGATCGTTGTGAGTTTGAAGCCATCCTTGGCTACAAAGTGAGCTCAGGCCAGCCTGAACTGCACAGCGAGACCCTGGAAGTGCACTTCCTTTTCCCCTGGGCTTGGGCCTTTTTTGTCTCGCAGTCTTTCGGGTCTCTGATGACTTCTTGGTGACTATCTCTCAGTGTTTCCAGATCTCTTAACGACTGCTGCTCGGGGTCTCTTTGCTCTCAGTCTTTAGTGGTCTCTACGGCCTCTGCTTCTGGCCTCCAAGTCTGGCCCCTCGAATCTCTCCCCTTGCTCCCCATCTCTCTGCCTGTGTCTCCGAGTGTCTCCGGTCTGTCGCCGCCCGGGATTGTGCGCTCCCACGCTCCGGCCAGCCCCAGGGAAGCTCGCGCTCTTGCACCTCCAGGTTCCCGACACCTCCCCGCCCCGCCCCTTCCCGGCCGCTTTGATCCCGCACGCGTCGCGCCGGCAGGCGGGCTGGAGGGGCGCGGCCACCTGCCGAGGCCACTTGTGCGCGGGACCCGGCGGCGCGGGTCCCACACTCCGCCGCCCGCTTCCGCTCCCCTCCGGCGCGTTCCGCCCCTCTCCGCGCCCCTCCTCCGGGGGCTCTTCGACTGCTCTCCGGGCGCCGAGGCTGGGTTCCAGTCTTTGTGTATCTTGGTCTCCCTCTATCTCTGTCTCTGTCCCCGGTTTCTGTCTCCTACCTCTTTCAGCCGGTTCCCTCTGGGCCAAGAGTCTGGCTCACTGTCAGGATTGTGGCGATGACAGGCCACGCTCTCCTCTGGGCTGTAAGTCTTACAGAGGTCCCAGAAGGAAACTAAAACGCTCTGAGCATCTGTGCATCTGTGGGCGCAGCTGCTGCATTTATTCACCAAGTCGATGTTTATTCAGTGCATCTTATGCATTGGGTATTGTTAGGTATAGAAGGCACATCCGGTCTGGGTGTTCCTGAAGCTTACATTACAGTGGCAAGACAGACAATAACCAAGAAAAGAGAAGCTGTTACAGGATAACTTCAAATGGTTATAAGGCTGGAGCTCCACCTACGTGAACCGGCCAATGCAGTCTTTCGGGTCTGTAACTGACAAAGTTACTCAGAGCCCATCTGAGTAAATTGTGGGCATATATCCCAGGAAACTGCAAATCCAATTTCTCACCTTCGTGAGCTCCACCTACGTGAACCACTGCAGGTCATCCTTTCCCTGGCAATGACTCGCTAGAGTATACCGTGGTGCTACTGTACTCTTGCTCCTCAGCAAGAGGTGGTCTAGGAAGAGGTGATAATGGGACCCAATGTTGTCAGCTTGAGTCCCGGTAAAAAGAGACAGCAGCGTCAAAGTCCATGAGCTAGAAGAAGGCTTTGCTGGTGGGAGCTAGAGAAAGACGGCCAAAGAATCTGGGCTTGAGAATTTGGAAGCAGTGGAGACAGACAGGAGAGGCATGGTGGGTCGCACAGGGCCGCAGAGGCGCTTGGGTTTTAGTCTAAGTGCAGTGGGAAGCCAGCAGAGAATATCCACCAGGAAAGCTATGTTGTCTAGTTTCTGTCTCAAAAATCACTTTGCAGCTAGGCACAGTGACACTGGCCTCCTCAGAAAGCTGAAGCAAAAGGATCGTTTGAGCCTAGAAGTTCAAGGCCATGGCGAGATCCCCCCAATCTCCCCAAAATAAAAACTGAGTAACTTTGGTGTCCTACCTTGGTCCATTGTTCTCCAGAAGAGGCTTCCTCTTTCCCATGCCCGTTGACCCACACCTGCTGTGCCCTCCCCACTGTAGGAAAGGGGTTTCCCCCACTTCCCTGTTTTCTCCACTGCACTGGTGTCTACCCACTGTCACCAGAAATCTTGGGTATTTCCATCAGCACCAAAGTGCTTTGAATCCTTTGAAGAGAAAGACATGAAGTCCTCGTTTTGAAAGGTAGAAAATCTACCTAGGCTGTGAATATAGACTTTCTAAGCAGGCTGAGAGCTCATCTGAGATGTGGACCAAGAATTTCAAGGGCACAGGTCAAGTCACCAGGAAGCTAATGAAATCCACTAACTCTTCCTTACACAAACCCTGGGAAGGCTCCAGCAAGGTGTTGATGGGGCCTGGGATTTCTGTCAATTTCTCAAACATCAGCTCTTTTAACCACGAGTGCTTAAAAAACAAACAAACAAAAAAAAAAACACAAGTGCTTGCCAGACGTGGTGGTACATGCCTATAGTCCCAGCACTCAAGAGGCTGAGGCAGGAGGATCCTTGTGAGTTTGAGACCAGCCTGGGCTACAAAGTGAGCTCAAGGCCAGCCTGAACTACATAGCGAGACCCTGTCTCAAAAAAACAAAACCAGAAGTGCTCTCTTTCTACTCCTCCAGCTGCCTCTCCATTGTGCTCTTGCCCTGGTATTGGACTTGGGGGTCTGGTTACGGAGAAGGTGAGAAATTGGATTTGCAGTTTCCTGGGATATATGCCCACAATTTTCACATATCCTCACCTTAGCCTAGCCACCTGGTGTAGGAGTGGCTTCCAGAAGACAATGGTCATTGTTCCCTGTGAGGGTACAGAGAGAGACCTCATGTGTGATATGACAGTGTCCCGTGGCTCTTGGTACTATGAAGTACCTAGATGGCAGAGGAGCAGCAAGATTTGAAATATACAGAGTGAACAGCTATTCTGTGGAGAGTATTATAGAGGTGTGTAGGCAGTTAATACTACCTACACGGTATTAATTAAGTTATTTTTCTGGACTTGGTGACATTTGACCTTTTGTTTTTTTCATTGAGACGGGATCTGCTAAGTGTCTTAAGTTCCCCCAGACTGGGCTTGAATTTGTGATCCTCCTGCCTCAGCCTCCCAGAGTGCTGGGAGTACAGGTGTGTACTACCACATCCAGTTTATTTTTAAAATTATTATTATCATTATCTTGTTTTCAGTACTGGAGATTGAACCTAGGAGTATTCAACTACTGAGCTACCTCGCCAACCCTTTTTATTTTGTTTCATTTCATTTTGTCTTTTTGAGACAAAGTTTCGCTATGCAGTTCAGGCTGGTCTTGGACTTACTTTGTAGCCCAGGCTGGCCTTGAACTCAAAGTGATCCTCCTGCCTCAGCCTCCTGAGTGCTGGGATTACAGGTGTGTGCCACCACACCCAGCCCTTTTTATTTTTTGAGACAGTCTCACTAAATTGGGCTTAACTTGTGATTCTCTTGTCTCAGCCTCCTGGAGTGCTGGGATGACAGGAGTGTGCCACCAGTCCTGGCTTTACTTGTCAGCTTTTTAAATTTGTAAATTGTTGTGTTCTTGTTTTGCTCTAAATAATACTTTTTGTACTTTTTTTAAATTGCAGAATCTTCAGGCCCTTAAAAACCTAGAGCTGCACCCAGGTTAGACCAGCTGGACAGGCTGGGTGATTTCCTCCAGCCCACTGCTCTGCCGCAGGTGTGGCCTGTGAGAGGCTCCCACCCCTGTCACCAGTCTGCCTGCATCTGAGGGTGACGGTGGGATTCTCCATGCAGGTCATATACCTCTGTGTCAGTGAGAGTCGGTGCTTCTGAGTGTTCTGGTTGTGACTGTGTATATAGTAGCCTAACAGGGTGTGTCCAGGCAACTGGACTCCCAGCCTCTGGCTGGCTGCCCTCTCCTCAGTGGACCATGGTGGCGGCAGCCAGTGGTGTGGCAGGAGGGGAGCTGCTGCCTGGCCCTGGAAAGCAGCCAGGGAGGCAGGGCGGAGGAACATGGAAGGCACAGCTGGGGAGGGGGTCTCAACTTCCTCTCTCCCACTGACTGCTCTCCAGGCCTGGGTTCCAAGGCTTGCTTCCCCCTCTTCAGTTCTTCAAAGGGGAGGCTGGCTTCCTGGGACCCCCTGGGTAGGAGAGTTCCTGAAGGGCTGAGCCCTGGGGGCTGGGAGGCTAGGAGGTAGGAGGACCAGGCTCCCAGGCCATGGGAGGAAGCCTGACCAATCTCTAGGCTCCAGGCCAGCTCTCAAGTCCTGCCTCCCTCTACTCCTTGGCTATGGAAACTAAAGAGAAGAAGAAACAGACCTGGGCAGAAGAGAAGAGGCAGCAAAAGCGCTGCAAAAGTGCTTCAAGAGCTGTGAGCCCCCCAGATACAAAGGACCCAGAGCCTTGGCATTCCTTCTCCAGCACATATTTATGAGGTGCACGCTATGAGCCAGGCTCTGTTCTGCGCACTCCAGAGGAACATAACCACCAACAAAAGACAGCTGTCTCTGTCCCTATGGGCCACACATTCTGGTAGGGGACACAGTCAATGTATATTATACAAAGCATATCATTTGGTCAGGTACTATGGCACTTGACTATAATCCCAACTCCTCAGGAGGCTAAGGCAGGAGAATTGCAAGTTCACAGCCAGTACAGGCAATTTAGCAAGACCCTATATCAAAATAAAAAATAAAAAAGTGTTCGGGATGTAATTCAGTGGTCAAATACCCCTGGGTTTGACCCACAATACCACAAAAAAAATTTAATTAACTAAAAATAGCATTTGGCAGCTAGTAAGTGCCGTGGACAAAAACCAAGCAGAAAAGGAAGTGAAAAGTGAGAATTGTCACCCTAGATACTCAGATCCTGGAAGGTGATCTTCTTTAAAAGGTGGAAGTCAGGAGGGGAGGGGCCAGGCTGGGGCTGAGCATGCCATGCAGAAGGAACTGCGGCCACAAAGGCCTCGAGGTGGCAGAGAGCCTGGCTTGTCAAGAGAGCACGGAGTAGCAACTGGCCGGAGGGCTGGGAAGGAGGGAGGTAGCCAGTGCAGGAGCGGCAGGAGGGGACGTGAGCGGGGCTGGGCAGGTAGGACCTTCTGGGTCGTGGTAAGGATTTAGCCCGGGTGAGATGAGATGTCGTGGGAGGGCCCCTCCCCCACTGTTTTGGTCTCATCTTATTTTATTGTCACTTCAAACTTTCAGAAAAGCGACAATAGCACAGGGAATCCCTGTAGACAGTTTTCTCAGGTCCACTGAGTGTTTGCATTTGCTCCATTTGCTTTCTGGTTTCTTGTCAACTAGTATATGGATACAAAATAGTTATCCTCCAAACCATTTGGAGGTAAAATTGAAATATAGGGCCTTTTTGTTCTTGCATTTGGTTTCTCAAGTCAGGCATAGTGGCACACGCCAGAGGCCAGCCTGGGCTACACACTAAGTGCAAGGCCAGACTGGACTGCACAGGGAGACCCTGTCTTTAAAAAAATAAATAAATAAATAAAGGTGGTTTCTCTGATACTTCATCCAGGTGAGATTCAAGTTATTGTGGTTGTGCATTTTTGGCAGGGCCATCAGCACAAAAGTGTTTCCCCAGTATATCAGAAGATACATATCAGTTCATCCCAAAGCTCAAATATTGGGGCTGGGGATTTAGCTCAGCGACACAGTGCCTGCCTGGCAAGCCTAATGTAGTGAGTTCAAATCCTGGTGGGTGGGGGGAACCCTCGGGGAACCCTCAAATATTATCCTCATCCCCATGGTTAAAATGGTGTTCATAAATATTTACCAACTCCAAATCCAGCAATTCCACTCTTAGCTATTTTCCCAAAATAAATAGAAACCGTTGTCAAAAAAATAATAATAATAACAGCGTTCACTGGGTTTCTATGTAACACGTGTACATGTGTACAGTGCTAGGGAGTGATCCCAAAATCTTCACACTGATCTACATTCTGGGGCCTTATTTAGCCACTTTTTTTTTTATTACTTTGGGTTTTTTTGGCGGGTACTGGGAATCAAACTTAGGACCTTGCACTTGCCAGGCACTAAGCTATATCCCCAGCCCATTATTTCTATCATGTTGAGACAGGGTCTTGCTAAATTGCTAAGTTTCCCAGGCCAAGCTCAAATTTGGGATCCTCCTGCCTCAGCCTACCAGAGAGCTGGGATGATAGGTGTGAGCCACGATATCCAGCTAGTAATTAATATGTAACTTATAGAAAGGCACTTTGAAACTTTTTACTACTCATACCTCATCAAAAGTTCACTCACTAGTTTGGTATCCCTTGCTGCTTTTTTTCTGTTCCCAAATACTCTGCTCTTTGAGCACTTCTTTACATTCTATGTTGCAGCAAAATATTCCAAGATAATCTGATAATTCCTTAGCCACTGTCCTGGATTCAGCTTTTTCTCCAAGGAGCCTTGGTTCATTTTAGTAGATGATGGGTATTTTTTGTTGTTTTTTATTTTTTTATTTTTTGTACTTTTTGAGATGGGGTTTCACTATGTAGTTCAGACTGGCCTTGAACTCAGTTTGTAGCCCAGGCTGGCCTCAAACTCAAATCAATCCTCCTGCCTCAGCCTCCAGAGGGCTGGGATTACAGGTGTGCACCACTATGCCCACCTGAAAGTGGTATTTAGTAGCTGTAGGGAACAGCTGAAGCTGGAAATTGGCCACATGTGTAGGGGCAAGACAAGGCCAAAGTGCCTAAAGCAATCAAACTACCTCAGTCCTGAGAAAAACATCTTGCCAGAGACAATTCTAGTCATTATTCGCTAGACAACCCTGTGTGTGTGATACTAACTTTGTCAAAAGTATAAATAAATGCCCCTGCCGGCCTGGGCTCAATTGAAGGCCAGCCTGAACTGCATAGGGAGACCCTGTCTCAAAAACACAATCAATCAATCAATCAATCAATCAATCAACACCCCTAAGGTGGTTGTTCAGTTCCTCTTCTCTCATCAGGAGAGAGGGCTCCACCTGACCTCAGCTTTGTCTTTTGTCTTATTTTCTTCATCCCCTTGCCTCAGCCCCCTTTGCTGTCAGCCCCCTACCCAGCCCTCAACCCCACCCCGGACCATCGAGAGGGACCATCGAAAGCTGTGCAGGTTGCAGCAAGCAGCCAACATCTGGATTCTTGGTGTGCTCATTGCTACTGGTGTTTTATTGCTTCTAGACTTGTTCAGTGGACAGAGTTAGGAAATTGTGTGTGTGTGTGTGTGTGTGTGTGTGTGTTATACATTTATTTTTATATCTATACAGATTAAAACCATGAATTTATATTGACATACCCACTGGAAAATTTTTAACAGAGGAAAGAAAGAATCTGATTTTTTTTAAAGGAGGAGAATTTGAATGTGCAGTAGATTGAGAGTAGCCTTAGCCAGGTGTGGTGGCACATGCCTTGTAATCCCATCACTCGGGAGGCTGAGGCAGAAGAACTGCCACAGTTCAAGGGCAGCCTAGCCTACACAGCGAACCTTGAATTGCACAGCAAGACCTTGTCTCCAAAGCAAAAGGAATAGCCTGGGGCCATCCAATGAGGACCCCTTCTGGAAATCCAGGAGTTACTCTTCTTACTATGTCTAATAAAAAGTCTCCTAATTAAAAAAAAAAAAAAAAAGTAGACCATAAAGGAACTAGGAAGGAGAATGGTAGCCAGGGCTGAGTGTGGTGGCACACACCTATAGTTCCTCCACTCAGGAGGCTGAGGCAGAAGGATTGTCAATTTGAAGTCAGCTGGGATTATGCTAGACCTTTTCTAAAAAAAATTTTTTTAAAAAAAGGGGAAATAAAGGATGTTGAGACAAGAGGATTGCAAATTCAAACCCAGCTGGAATAATTACCAGTTCAGTGAGCCCTGTCTCAAAAAGGCCTAAGGATGTAGCTCCATACCAGTGGGATGGGTTCAAAAGGAAAAAAAAACAAGATGGAAGCCAGGAAATAATTTAGGAGATATTGCAGTAGCCTAGGGCTGCAGTGGTTCAGACCAGGGTGTAGGGATGAAGATAGTGACAACCAAATGTTTGAGATATTTTTAAAATAAATTGCTGACTTGATTTAAAACAGAAAACAGAAGAATCAGAAATGATTCTAAAACTTTTAGTCTAAGCCGGGCATGGTGGCACATATCTGTAATCCCAGCACTCGGGAGGCTGAGGCAGGAGGATCCTTGTGAGTCTGAGACCAGCCTGGACTACAAAGTGAGCTCAAGGCCAGCCTGAACTGCATAGCAAGATCCTGTCTCAAAAAGACAAAATAAAATATTCAGTCTAATCAGTTGAAGGAATGAATGGCTTTTCCATTTATTGAGATGGATTGCTGTGGAGTCCAGGCCAACTTTGAACTCAGGTTGGCTGCCTTGAACTTATGACCTCCTGTCTCAGTCTGCTCAGTGCTGGGATCACAGTCCCTCTCCTGGCTTTGAAGAGAGAGTTTCTACAAGGAGGTAACAGGCATCTGTGTCAGCCACTACTAACTAGTGATCATTGCTTTTAGCAACTAGATGGCCATTTGGTAATCTCAACAGGGACAGCTATGGCCTTGGAAATGACTTGGTGGAGAGCTCTGGGTATAAAATAATTTGAGCCTGCTGTAGAAGTGAGCCAAGACATGGATTAATAGAAGAGTGTGTGGGGTCAAGGTAGACTGGTTTTTGTTTTTGTTTTTCTGAGGCAGTCTCGCTGTGTAGCTGTAGCTGCAGCCATCTTCCTGTCTCAGCCTCGGAATGCTGGGGTTACATGTGTGTGAGACCACATCCAGCACAAGGTAGTTTCTTCTTCTGTTCTCTCTTGCAATGATTCAGTACCACAGACAGTAATTTATAAGGAATAGAAATTTGTTCAGCTCATGCCTCAGGAGACTGGGATGTCCAAGAGATAGTGTGGTGTTGGCTTTTGCCAACACCACAAAGAAGGGGTCTTTTCACCATGCAGCAAAACACGGTGAGTGATGAGACAGTGCAAGCAGGCCTGTGGGAGTCACTTCCTCTTCTCATAAACCTGTTGCTATGGGGGCCTCTCTCCCATGACCTCATCTAATCCCAATTATCTCCCAATGGCTCCACTTCCAATCAAGAGATGCATTTTGGGACGTTTTGGGGGACACATCTGAGCCATAACAGACCATTCTCGTGGTCTTGTTTGTCCTTTGTGTTGGTTTTGTTTTTTGTTTTTTGTGTTTTGAGACAAGGTCTAGCTTTGCAGTGCAGACATCAGAGGTGTGTGCCACCGCACCCAGCTCTTGTTTATTCTAATTGGGAGAAATCACAATGTGTGTAGGCTAATGGGAATAACCCGAGAGAGGAAAATGTGATGGTTTAGAGAAAAGAACAATGAGGCCTCCTGGTGTGGGTCTGTAGAAGTGAAGACTGTAAATGTCAGAGCTGGAGTGTCTAAAGGCTATGGCTTTGTC
>NW_004955467.1:8822294-8824827 GCF_000276665.1 Chinchilla lanigera | reverse complement strand
GCATGCCTATATCCGGTAATCTGAGCAACTACTTTGAAAATAACAATAAATAATACAACACCTATTGTAGATTTCCTGTTATCTTGTTTTGAAATTCTGTATCTTTTTTGATAGTTTCTGTGTTGTTTTGTTTTTGTTTTTGTCTTTGTTTTTGTTATTTTGTTTTTGTTCCTTTCTCTTTAAAATTAAAAAAAAAATCATTTCAAGCTGGATGTAGTGGTGCACACCTGTAATCCCAGCACTTGGGAGGCTGAGACAGTAGGATCCCTATGAGTTCGAGGCCAGCTTGCACTACACAGAGAGACCCTGTCTAAAAAAAAAGAATCATTTCAGTTCTAACAGAACCTTTAATACTTCTGTACCTTTTAAAGCATAGTATGCTATTTAGCCTTAATGATTTATTGTTACTGCTTTCCTACTTTGTCATTAAATATGCTGTATTAGGTATTTTCTCTCATTGCTGGGACAAAATAACCAATGCTCAAAATTAAAGACGTTTGTGGAGGTTTCAGTCCATATTCGGCTGGCTCCAAGGCAGGTTGGCATTACGGAAGGTTGACAGTCATGGTAGCAGAAGACAGCAAAAGCAACAAGGGCAAAAAGGGAGGAGCGGAAAGAGCAAGCCTCTTTCCTTTCCTTATACTGTATGCAGGCTACCTGCCCCAGGGATGGGGGGTGTAGCACTCACACCTATAATCCCAGCATTGGACCGGTGAATCAATTACAGACTCTAGAACCTACCCCCATGATTGCATGAGGCTTTGGGGGGTCATCTAGACACAAACCATAACATATGCTTTTATTTAATCTTTTATTTATTTGTTACTGCTACTTCTTATTTAATTTTGTTTCTGCCATGGTTAGCCTTTAAACAATATTTATTTATATTTATTTTATTATAATATCTTCCAAATATTAGAAATCCCACACATGATCAATATATTTGCTTTTTTTAGTGATTAATGACTATATTAAATTTTTCTCTAATGCTAGTGATAATACCATAATCAACAGCATCCTACATTTGGTATACATTTTATATAACATAGAGCTACCTCATGGAATTTTGATAAAAGAAAGGCTCCCTCTTACATGATCCCATAACCCTGACTGACATTCTCTGTTAGGATGTCTAGAATAATTTCAAAATCTTCCATCTTTTTATTTTTTACCAGTATACTCAAGTGTGTATATATATATATATATATATATATATGACTAATTGTTAAAGGTACTACTGGGTTTTTGTTTTTTCTTTTTGAGACAGGGTTTCACTATGCAGTTGAGGCTGGCCTTTAGCTCACTTTGTAGCACTCACTTTGTAGCCCAGGCTGACCTCAAACTTGCAGAGATCCTCCTTCCTCAGCCTTCCAAGTGCTGGGGTTATGCCCATGCACCATCACACCTGGCTAACATCCTAATTTTAGAAGAGAGGGAAAGCCCACAACTAGCATTATTTTAATAAATCTCTCCCTTCTCTCTCCCATACCTCTGCAGATGTGTTCCTCTCCCGTACCTCTGCAGATGTGTTCCTCTCCCGTACCTCTGTAGATGTGTTCCCTATTCAACAGCAGAAGCAGCAGCAGCAGCAACAGGCCATAGACCTCCCCCAACCCCGGAGTCTTTCCAAGTGTGTCAGGTACGGTGTTTCCCTTTGAAACCATGAGCATATCTGCTAGGCAGATGGTTTCATGAGAATGGTAGGAACCTGTGGGTGCACACTAGCGTACGAAGACCTTGTGTGCATTAATTATTCTCATGTATAGAAACATAAATAGACTAAGTCCCACAATGAAATTTCAAAAGTTTGTTTTTTTTTTGTTTGTTTGTTTTGTTTTTTTTTTTTTGTCTTTTTGAGACAGGGTCTTGCTATGCAGTTCAGGCTGACCTTGAGCTCACTTTGTAGCCTAGGCGGGCCTCGAACTCCCAGTGATCCTCCTGCCTCAGCCTCCTGAGTGCTGAGATTACAGGTATGAACCACCGCGCCCAGCTCAAAAGTTTTTGTTCTGTAAGTAAAAAAATGAAGCATTGATGTTAGAGATCATCTTTTAATAGCATTATCCTTGAGAATAAAAAATTGATTCTTTTGATAGTCAGATATCTAACATGATGCTAAACAAATCCTGGACTATTAATAAAAATGACGTATTATTGGGCAAGGAATTTTGATAATAGTTGATACCCAAATGTGTTTCTTCCAAGGAGTTATGTAGATTACATGCATTCACACACAATTATATTATGTACATGCACACAAATATACAGTATATGTGTACCCTGTATACATTGTATATAACACATCTATATAATTCATGCACGTACTTTCTTACAACTTAGCTTTATTTTGAGATGCTGATAAAAGTGGAATTTATTAACAATCTGAATGTATGGGTAACATCATCCACTTTTATTCATGGCCTAGTTTGATAGTGCAAACAGATCCTGGCATGGTGGTGCACGCCTGTAATCCCAGCACTCAGGAGGCTGAGGCAGGAGGATCATTGCAAGTTCGAGGCCAGCCTGGGCTACAAAG
>NW_004955467.1:8818976-8820257 GCF_000276665.1 Chinchilla lanigera | reverse complement strand
GTAGCCCAGGCTGGTCTTGCACTTGCAAGGATCCCCTGACTCACCCTCCACCTCCCTCCTCCTGCCTCAGCCTCTAGAGTGCTTGGATTTCAGGCGTGTGCCACCATACCCAACATGTTTCATCACTCTTAAAAACAAAAGAAGAGGGCACAAAAAATTTTACAAGAGACTGAGAAACTTAATTGTAAAGATAAGAAACTGTACATTGGTCCAGCAATAAGAAAACAACAAGTAGGGCGGTCTCTTCCTAGTGTGATGCCAGCTGCTGGGACCGTGTATCTAACCTCTTCAACCGGATATCCTTACACTTACACACGGCCAGAGGTGACTTCTGTCCCACCACCTAGGCCTGCAGGGCCCATATCTAGTTCTCCTGTGATGGTAGCTCAGTCCATAGCTGCAACCGGTGTATCACTGCTCGGCCCCAGCACAGTGACTGCCAGGACAGTGGCAGTGGGGTGCCTCAGTCTCCTGCCTCTTCTACTCCATTTTCACACCTGCAACCTTCTGAGGTAACTTATCAGCCCGTGGAGACTGACGGAAGCTTCCATTCCAGAGACAGTATAGAACATTCATTATTAAAACAACCGGTGGCTCTAGTCCAACTTGACTGATTTCTTGTCCACTGATCCTTGAGTGACCAAGATCTTGCTCCAAGGGACTGGCTAGAAGCTGCCTGTTGTGAAATGCAGGATTAGTCAATGCCTTGGCATACTTATTTTTTGTTTTTTGTTTTTTTTTGGTATCAGAATTTGAACTCGGTACCTTGTAGGTGTTATGCCGCTGAGCTATATCCTTGGCCCAGCATACTTATTTATTCCACTGTAAGCTGCCTAAATTTTATGAAATTTGGTTTTTCAGCTCTTTTACAAAACTGATTTAGATAGATGTGACCTGCTGGTTTTCTATGTGTTAATGTAATGGTAGTGACATTTTTATTTTTTATTTCTTGTCTTTTTGAGATAGGACTTCACTCTAGTTTAGGCTGGCCTTGAACTCACTTTGTAGCCCAGGCTGGCCTAAAACTCACAGCAATCCTCCTTCCTCAGCCTTCTGAATGCTGGGATTACAGGCATGCACCACCATGCCCCACTGTACTGATATTTTTTACGTGTTTTATCCATTCCTAAATAACAATCGCACTGGGAATAGTGAGGTCTTTCTTTTTTTCTGCTTTGTGTTCTTCTCAGGTTTTTAGATGCTATGTTTCGCTGGGGTTATAGCTCAGTGGTACAAGCACTTGCCTGGCAAGTGCAAGGTCCCGAGTTTGATTCCTGGTAC
>NW_004955467.1:8793295-8815720 GCF_000276665.1 Chinchilla lanigera | reverse complement strand
AAAAAGACCAAAAAAAAAAAAAAAAAAAAAAAAAAAAAAAAAAAAGGTTGTGTAAACATACTCCTAAAAACAGATAGAGAGAAAACTTTCCTTACATGTATGTAAGTGACCCATTTTCTCTTTTCTTTTTCTTTGTGAGACAGGGTCTTGCCATGTAGTTCAGGTTGGCCTTCAACTCACTATGTAGCCCAGGCTGGCTTGGAACTTGCAACAATACTCCTGCCTCAGCTTCCACAGTGCTGGGACTGCAGGCATAGGCTGCTACACTAGGCGGATTTTTTTCTAGTTTGTAGTATATCTTCCAATCAATAATCTTGAAAAGCTTTTACTTAGTTCACAAAAATTTCAAACCAGTAAGTAATACATTATGGATTTCCAATTTTATCATTCCTTTTAGGCATGCTGCTTAAAATATTAATGTAATGCCAAGCCTGATTAGAATTAAGTACACAGGAATAGACTGAATGGCTAAAACATTTTATTTAAGGTGTCACTGATGAATGATACCATATTTATATCTTTTTAAGAAACATCTAAAAAAATTTAAAAAACATCTAATTTACAAATTTTCCATGTATTGACTTGTCCTTTTTCCTCATTGATAATGTATTTCTTAGTTAACGGAGCCCAAAATTTGATGAGTTAATGTTTTGCTGATAATTTTGAGTGAAGGTAGTATGTCAACCTCAGGTTTGCATTTCTATCAACGTGTGCACCTATAGAGTAACTGTCATTAAAAAAATAAAAAATAAAAAAATAAAATGTCTTTGAGTAAGCCAGAGGGGAGGCGGAATCTTCTCCAGTGCAGAGACTGTTCATAGTTTGGTAGAAGTGATCTTCTACAATAGCGAGGAGGGGAAGAAGAGTGTGTGGTCACAGCCTCGGGTAGGTAATTGTGATTGTGGGTGTTAAAGGAAACTTCGAAATGCTTTATTTTCTCAGTGAAACAGGAAGAAAATCTCAGGCAAGATGAAGGGATATGTGTTGTGCGGTTAAAAAAAAAGAAGAGGAGAGTAGGAGAACTGATGGGTTAGGGGAAGGTAATATGATTGCCGAGCAATCCCAGGAAACCACCTGAGTTTGGTGGAGTTATGAATTGAAATTGTCAGTGAAAAGGCTTTTGCGGTCAGCAGGAGATTGAGCCTCGCTAGAGGGCGCTGGCGGGTTGGTCGAGTTCAACCGATCTTCACGATAGTAGCTTCTTCAAAGAAAGGACTATAAAATAAACTGGTTTCTTCCGGAGGTAGAAATATCCATCGCCAAAACTTCCTACGCTGTGAGCAGGATTCGAACCTGCGCGGGGAGACCCCATTGGATTTCGAGTCCAACGCCTTAACCACTCGGCCATCACAGCCGCACACATCTTTCCGCCTGTGCAACTATAGCTGCCTATCAATGTGCCCGCCTCCTGCAAGCCCCACCCCGACGGCTTTGAGACTACTGCGCGCATGCGTGCATCCTGGCAACCTGGTGCACCCGCGGGCTCCTTGCACTTTTTGCACGGAACTACAGTGTAGCCCTTAAGAAAAGAAGCCAAAAACGGACTCCAGTGTCTGATTCCCATCTTGAAAGGAAAGTGAATCTTCGCTAAAAGTGCAGCACAAGGGATACGAAGAACCTTCAAGGTACAACACAAACCCTTCGGAGGTGGGCGGGGCAGCTTACTTGCAAGAATAACTCTCCTTCCCAACAAGTTTAGGCACCGCTGGGATTCGAACCCAGGATCTCCTGTTTACTAGACAGGCGCTTTAACCAGCTAAGCCACGGCGCCAGCTATAGGTGTACTACCATCAGCAGTAGATCAGCTGTTATTGTGTGTCCCTGCGTAAGAATGTCTATTAGAATAAAGGCTGCAAGGTTCTTGGGGACTGAGCCCTCCTGAGGTTCTGCGCTCCCTTTCAGATCCCGAGCAGCAAGACTGATGCTGCGCCTTCCTTTCCTCCCCCAACACCTTTTCGGGCCAACTCAACAAACATGGGTCCACACCCCTGAAGGGCCATCTCCAACAAGCTAAGAAGAGAACCTAAACACACCCTACTGCCTCAGGGCACCGCCGGTTTTGCGGGCTTTTCTCTTTGCCTCCCCACAAAGAGCCACAGCTGGCGTATGCCAAGCCCTTAGCAACAAGTTGTCTCATTGCTCCTTCCAGAACCAACCCGGCTGAGGTGATGGTAGAAGAGTAGGGTTTGAATCAGGTGTAGACTTAGCAGGCTCAGCAAGGCCTTTTGGCTGGAAGGGAAATAGAAAGCAGAGAAATGGGGCTTATCCGGGGACAGAACTGCCCACCCCACCTTCCTGGAAGCAGGCTCCTCCCGTCAGCCAAACCCGAAACACTTCATTCCACAAAGTCCTGATTTTTTTTTCTTTTTGTATTAAAAAATAACAGACACAATATCAAAAACACAAATGCCATTGGTAGAGGGTAGAGCTGAGAACGCCTGGGTCCCACCTGAGGGTCAGCACCAGGGACTCCATGGTCCACCAACCTCCTCCACCCTGGAGCAGCTAGGGGTTGAAACCTCCAGATTCTGCGTGGGCCCCAGGCTCCCCTCCTCCCATGTGGGGAAGGAGCAGGAGAGCAAGCTGTCTCCCCCAATAAATAAGTGCAGCCCCAACCTTCGGGACCAGATTCAGGCTCAGCGGGGATTTGGAGAGAACACTGCAGCAGCTTATCAGCAACCTTACCCGGGGAAGCAGGCTCCTCACCAGGTTAAGAGGGGTGACCTTCCTCTGGGGTGGGCTAAAAAGTTCCACCCTCTGTTCCCTTAAGAGGCCAGAAGGAGCCCCTGTATCCTAAACTGATGATGGGGGTCCTGCCCCCTACAATGGGAGAAGCTGGGGCAGTTTCCTACTGGTTGGTCCAGCCACGTGTAAGTAGCAACATGGGAAAGGGAAGCCTCGCAAAGGCCCCGGGAAGTGGCCCCGGATGGAGTCTAGCTGGTGCCACTTTCTGCAGCAGGTAAGGCTGGCCTGGATGAGCTCCCACCTTGTTCTTCCTCCTCCATGGCTGAGTCCTGAGGGCCTGAGACCTTGGCCCCAGTTTGGGCTTGGGGCTCCTCACCACCCTCATCCTCACCTCCACCCCCGCCCTCCTCCATGGGCTCCAGCCCCAGTCCATCCAGCTCTGAGAACAGTGGATGATCAGAGTGGCCAGGGTCTTGGGTGCTGCTACCACAGTCCACACAGGCCTTGAGGGAGAAAGGGGAAACGAGTGAATCAGGCAGAGTCCTTACTGCGAAGCTGCCAGATCAGCTCCCCAGCCAACCCAGCCCAATCCAACCCTAGTTCCCAAAATGCACTCCCAACAAACAAGTCAAACAGATGCCCTTGGGGTCTAACAAGGTTAGAAAATGGTATGTACCCTCTACCTAGACTCCCTGTAGAAATCACAATGTACGTTAACATAGGATGGGCTCAGAAAAGTTCTGCAAAACCTCTTGTGGTTCAATGCTACATAATGCAGTAGAAAATTTAATGGGATTAATGTCCTTCAGAATTAATGATCCACTGCTGGGCCTGGTGCGGCGTGCCTGTAATCCCAGCACTGGGGAGGCTGAAGCAGGAGGACTGTGTGAGTTTGAAAGCAGCCTGGGCTATAAAATGAGCTCAAGGCTAGCCTGAACCACATAGTGAGACCCTGTCTCAAAAAGACTTAAAAAAAAAAAAAAAAAGAGAATTAATGATCTATGGACAGAGATCCAGCCCTTAGCCTCTGTCCCTTGAACCTCAACTCAGTTATTTCTTCCACTGTCCCCAGACTTCTCACCATCACATCAAGGGCCTGAGGCAGCTGGCCCTTCCGGACCCAGGAGTGCACAGCACCCAGTTCCCGCCGCTGGTCCTCTGAGAACCGAGGCTGCTGCTTCTGCATGGCCCGGAGCCGCTCCCGATCCTGCTTCAGCACAGAGGCCATGTCCCTGTGTGAGGAAGGAGTTCAAAGGGCAGAGGATGGGATCCACGCTGGAGGCAGGACCCATGAGGCTGGCATTCTTCCTCTACCACCAGTCCCCACCCACTGAGCCTCCTGCTCCTCCCCTGAACTCTAGGAGGCATCTAAGCCCCAGGGACCTGTCAGCCTGGGAGACAGGAAGAGAGAGCTCCAAGGAGTCAGGGGTAAAATGGGAACCCCCAGTTCAGAGCCAGCCCCAAAAAGAGAGAACCCCAAGTTAGCTGGGCAGCAAAGACAGGCCAGCCTCCCTCCTACCTCTGACAGGGGGGCAGAGGTAACCTCTGAACTCCTCACCTGGAGGGCACCTGGTAGGTCATCATGACATGCTGGTCAGCATTGGCCATGAGCAGCCAGATGGGATCCTGGAGCACATACTTAATGACCTGGTCACCAGGCTCAGCCCTGGCCTGCGCAGCCCCAGCCTCAGCCTCTGAAGAGTCAATGCTGCCAAAGTACTTGCTTGTGTGGCTGCTCTGACTGCTTCCTGTAGAGTAGGGCACAGGCCAATGGGACTAACCAGCCAAACTGCCCACCCTGGGGCCTTACCAGGCCACCCTCATAGGCCCTGTGTCTGGCACAGCAGGCTCAGTCAGCCAAGATGGTGCCTGCACTCCGCCTCCCCTACCCTACCCTGGGAAATACTGAAGGATGACCACTCACGGGTAATGCTGGCTGAGGTGCTGCCGCCCTCGTGGGAGCCTGAGCCAGAGCCAGAGCCCAAGCCGGAGCCCAGGGAGCCCGAAGCTGCAGAGCCTGTGCCAGAGCGAGAATCCTCTTGGAGCAGGAGCTCCAGCAGGTCACTGGAGCCAGACAGCGCATCCTGATTAGAGGACTCCGTCACCTCCACCTAGAGAGAGAGCAGAGGGAACAGGGAGGGGGAGGAGTATTACTTGGGTTTCCTTCCCACTGTTTCCAACCCAAGCCACCTCTGTTCCCTACTCCACAGCATGGGGCCACGCTGAGGGAGAACTGACGAAGAGGGGGATGTGATGCTGGACCCTCTCCAGCTTCTCAGAAGTTACTGGGATGTCCTCGATACCTGTCAGACAGGACTGTCCCCTCACACAGGCGGCAGCCGATTCTGCTTTGTTCAGAAATTCAGCTGGGGTCTCCCACCCCACCACACTGGCTCCAGGAGGCGAGACACCAGCCCAGGAGACTCCAGAACAAGAAGGGCACCAGGTAGAAGAGGGGCAGGGGCTGAGGGATGAGGGCCAGGGTGCTCACCAGTCTGGTCTCGGGCTCCGTGGCCTCCTCGATGGGAGGTGGGGGCCCAGCACTGCTCCCGGGGCCCACTGCAACAGCACCCCCCTCAGTGCGGGAGGGCTCCTCCAGCTGCAGCAGGTTGAGCTGGAGTGGAGAGCTGCATCTTGAGTTGAACAGTGGGGAGTCTGGGCGGTGTGGGGGGCTGGGGGGCAGCGGCAGCAGGGATGGTGAAGGTGAGTGGGAGGCAGGGGTGACAGGCCCCTCAGCAGGGGCCTGGTGAACCCCATAGGGATAGCTGGATGGGGTGGGGAACAGATAGTTAGGGAGCACCAAGGCCACCACTGGGGTTACCAGGGGGGCAGAGAAGGCAGCAGGGGCCACAGAGGTGGGGGTAGTGGGAAGAGGCTGGGGGCCTCCTCTAGGGGAGAACACTGGGAGCGGGTAGGGCTGGACCACTGCTGGGAAGGTGGTAGTAGCTGGTGGGGGTGGCCAGGGGCCAGAGGGGGGCACAGATGAGGGGTGGGAGACATAGCAGGGGGCTTCAGCCCGGGGGGTCTGATGGTGGCGTGAGCGCTTGGCTTTGGATCGGCAGTGGTGTCGGCGGCTGGGGGGTGGGGGGCCGTGGTGGCAGCCTGTGGGGAAAAACTACGGTTAGTGTGGGCCTCAGCCTGGGGATTAGTACCCCTGCTACCTCCACTGCCCTGACACATTGACCAAGGAGAGGGCCTGCAACGCCCCAGAGAGATTCTCAGCCTACACAGAACACAGGGGTCTCGGCAGGTGGTGGCATCTCCATGTAAGAATCACAACAGGCAGGGATGGGGGGTTTATTGAAAAAGGAGCCAGGAAAAGGCACGCTACATGAGTGGTCAGGACGGTGATACGCAGAAGACAGAGGCACTGGCGGATGGGCAGAAGCAGAGTGGGTCCAGTGAACTGGCAGGCGGTTCTGGCCCATCTGCCCAAATCCTGCAGGCTCTGTCAGCCTGGATACTCCTGCCATCAAGGCTTTGATCTGCCTGCTCACAATGGAGTGAAGAGGTGGGCAGGAAAGCATGGGCCTGAGGCGAGAGTTCTGTATCCATTTGCACATCTGTTCAGGGCCTCCCTCAGGCAACTGAAGAGGCCGTCTTCCTTTTCCCCTTGAGACCCTAAACCCATCCAAAGCTGGCCCACAGTCTATGTAGATCTCTTGATCAGTGACAACCAGGTGAACAGTCCCAGGTGAGAATACTTCCTGTTCCTGGCCCCAGGTTAGGCCTGAAGTAGCTTACCTGGAACAAGCACTTCTGCCTGCCCCTGTCAGTGCCTAGCAGGGAGAGGTTAGCAAAGGACCTGCTCCTAGGCAGAGTCCTGGTGGTGGAAGCAGCATCAGCTTAGGTCCCCCGGAGCAGAAACATCTCCCTCAAGGCCCATCCCTGACAGTCTGGCCCTAGACTGGGCAGAGGGCAGCTCAGGGAAGCTGCAGGGGGCTACCTCGCTCGCCAGGGGCGGACAGGGCTGTGGAAGAGCTGTCAAGTCCACGCAGCCTGCCAAGGTCTCGGAAGCGGCTGAGGAAGGCTTGCTCTTCCTTCTGTGTATGCAGGGACAGCACGGCCTTCGTCAGGCCCACTGGGCGGTAGGCATCTGGGGCTGGGTCAGGAGCTACTGTGGGGCTGGGGGCCGAGCTTGGGGCCGGGCCCAGGGCTAAACCAGGCAGGTCCTCCATCATGATGATGTCTGAGGAAGGTGAGATGGGGAAAAGTCATCACAACACATCCACACCACACCCTCCCTGCCAACAGCCCAGCCGCCCTGCCTCACCCCACAGCCAAGCCTGGGCACCGTGTGCTCTCCTGACCACCTTTCCACTGAGAGCTGTCCACGGACCTCCTCTCATGCAAAGCTGTCCCAGGACAGAAACTACTCAGTCCCTCCCGGTAGCTACTGCTCCGCCAGAAACCCCCAGCGGTGACATCTTTACAACCCTTGCTGGCAGGAACACCCTCTCCCTACCCTTCCTACACACATTTTTAAGGCCAATACCCAAAGACCCTTTCGGGGTCTTCAACATTTTTTGCCTCAGGCCTCTGTGATCAGCACCTCAGGGTTGGGCCCCACTCCCTCAGCCCAGGCTTTACAGTGAGAAGACAGGGAAAATGGAGGAGGAGCAAGCGGCAGGGGCTGGCAGGCAGCAGCAGACAGCAAGCAGCAGTGGCCCCAAACTAAAAGGGAAGCCTCCTTGTCTCCCTTCAGGACTGGAGGGGAAGGGACAGGCTAGTGGGGGAGCTGTGGCTGAGAGACCAAGTGCAGCGCAAGGACTGCCCTCGTTTCTCCACGCCCATACCCGACTCCGGGGGCTTCTTGTCTCCCACATGGACGATGGTCGAGCTGAAGCTACACTGACTGGTGACGGACACCACACTCTCTGCCTTATTGGCCAGAGCGAGTGGGCTCAGGGTGCCTCCCACCACTGGCTCCTTCGGAGGAGTGGCCCCCTCCCCAGACAGCACTGCTGGTGGTGGATCTGTGCAGAGAGATGTCACTGGTTACCACCCCCACTCCACTGTGAGGTCAGGAGAGGGGATCCCAGGGAAGAGGAGGAGGGACTGACAGTAGGAAGGAGTGTGGAGATCATGATGCAGGGGGAGGGGACAGGGCACAGCAAGGTAGGGGTCCCCAAGGCAGATGTGTAGAGACCCAGGGCCACCGGGCTGGGCTAGGGCACTGGGAGCCAGGTATGTACTGAATCTTTACCTTTCTTGGCCCCCACAGGGACTGGACCTGTTCTTTGCTTGTCATCATCAGAGGCTGAGGAGGCAGTATAGGAGGAAGAGGAGGCACATTTTCGCTTGGTCGTGCTGGGGATGTTACAGCTCTCCAGGTACCTGGTGACGAATACAGCAGAAGACATAAGGGCAGGGCAGTGGGTGCGGCAGAGACAGGGCTGAGACACAAGGTTCCAAGTGGGGCTAACCTAAGGATGCTGTCCAGGCAGTTGATCTGCTGATAGGAACAGCTGGAAGCTTCTTTCCTCTCAGCTTCCTCAGGGGCCAAGGCTAATGGGGCTTGGATGGGAGCAGGCGCAGCCTCCAGCTCTGGGTCTCTGGATTGCGCAGGAAGGGCCTTGGCCTTGAATGTTCCTGTAGCTAGGGTAAGGACAAGAAGAGGTAAACGGGTGGGGTGAGGGTCAGGGGCCCCAAGGCTCAGTTCTCACCTCCATCTACAACATCGCATCAACTCACCAGGGAGGCGAGGCCGGGGTGGAGGCCGAGCCCGGGACTCAATGAAAAGCTGCTGCCCCTGGTGCTTCACCAGATGCACATCCTTACAGATCTGCTGGAAAGTCACCTGCAGGACACAGCAGAGCAGTAACATTGGGGCACCTCGCTACTGCCAGGAGCCAAAGACACAATAAAACAAGGAAGTACCAATAGGAGTTCCTGGAGACCTGGGACAAGGAGGAAAAGGCAGAGCAAAGAAGGAAGAGGAGACAAGAAAAAGCTCTGGGACTGGCAATCCTGATTCTGCAGAGCACAGAAAAATGGGAAATCAGAGGGGTAAAGTAAAAGAGGTTCACTCACTGGAGCAGGAGGCCCAGGCCCCTCAGCATCACCCCCATTACTATCACTGGAGGAGCCAGGGCTATGAAGAGGACCTGGGGACACCACAGGGCCAACTCCACAGAGCCCAGTGGGGCTGGAGCTGTGCACAGGCTGCAACAGAAAAGAATGGTTAGACATCTACACCTGCTTCCCACCTCTCTTGCCTTCCACGTTCCCCCATCAATTCCCACCCCTCAATTCTTACCTGCAACAGCAGCCGGTGGATCTGCTCTGAGAGCTCCTGGATATCAGAGTCCAGGGACAGAGCCGAGCTGGGGGCCGGGGGAGTGAACACATCCTCATTCAGCGGAGCCCTGTGCAGTGGGCAAAGATGAGTCCAGTCCTGTCCCCAGGACTTCCCTTTCACCCCCTCCTCAGTGCCACTCGGGGGCAAGGCCCACTTACGTGCGTACTTTGTGGCGACCCAACACAAAGGCCACCTTACGGCTCCAGGGATGTACAAAGCCAGCCCAGCTGGTGTCCATGGTGACATACTCCCCATTGCGGGCACAAAAGCGGATAGGGGAGTGGTCAAAGGGCTGGCCAGCCAACTGCAGGACTGGAGAGAGTTGGAAATGAAGTATAGGAGTCAGTGGAAAAGAGAGCTGAGCAAGGTGGAGGCCACCCCAGTAGACATTCCAGAGGTCAAGGGGAAGGAGAGCAGGATGAGAGGAACTCACTCTTCTTGTGAATGGCCAGCATGAGAGGTCGGTCCTCAGGATGCAGAAAGAGCAGCACTGGGGCCCCCAGCAGGTCCTGGGGCAGGTAGCCCAGCAGTGGGGCAGCCCTGTGATGGGAGGAAGCGTCAGAGTGGCCAGAGCCTCAACCCTGGCCACCCCATTTCCACTGGGTGCTGACTTCACCTTTCATCCACATCCTGGAAAAGGCAGCTGGGTGTGTGCCGTGTAGTGAAGATTCTCTTGTCAGGGGGGATCCGGGGAGCTGAAGCACAGAACGTGTGGCTGTCGGATTTGTGCAGAACTGAACAACTGCTCAGCCTTCCTCCCTGACTGAGACCCCAGCCTGGCTGGCAATCTTTGCAGTTCAGCCCTCACCTTTATGGCTCACAAAGAGGGTCTGGGCCATTCTTGTGCTTCAAACCAGTAAAAACACCAAGAACCACCAAGGTAGTCTTCACCCTGCCCCAGCCCAAGGCTCACATCCAACCCTACCTCCAAGGACAGCTTAAACACTTATCCTTATGTTACTTTCTGTTCCAAAAACTGACTGCTGCCTCCCAGACTCACATTCTGCACCTCAGCTCCAACCAACAGGGAAATCCTTCCTTCCACCCCCACCCCCAGCCAGGCCCCTGACCTGCCCACCTTCATAACCCGAGTGGATGCGCTCTGCAATGAGCAAGCAGCATGGCTGCGCAGGGGCCCCATCTGAGACCCGGATCTTGGTCACATATGGGGTTAGGCGGAATGGCTGGTACCGAGGCCCTGGATCCCGGTCAGGACCACCTCTAGCAAGGGAGAGAGGAACATTAGATAATTTCAGTGGAAAGACATCAGCCCCTCCAACACCATGGTCATGGCCCACACAGCAATACCATGGATGGCTCAGGAAGGAAAGGCCTCCCCCACCTACCTGATACGGCAAAAGACAGACTTCTCCTGAGTGAAGTCTTTGAGGCCTGAACCTGAGACAGATAAGAAGGCAATAAGCATACTCCCCTAGCCTTTCCTTCGGCTGAGAAGAACCCAGCAAGGGAAAGCCAACCCCTCGCAGCAGGAGCTTCCTCAGGCTACCCATTCTCCCCACAAGCACTTAAGACATCTCACCTGCAGAGGCCCCAGCACCCCAGGTGGGGAGACGCGATGGGGCAGTGGAGCCATAGAAAACACCCACATCCTGAGGAGCCAGGAGTTCTGAGAAGCGGGCACCCCGGAACACATCCCGCTTGCACCGTAGCAGGACACCTGCTTGCTCAGAAATGTAGACAATTCGGCCTGTCAGGAAGGAAACAGCCACGGAGAAGGTATCCTAACAGGAAAGCAAAAATAAGAGCAGACTTAGGAGCTGTGGGAGTAGGAACTGGGGTACGCTGGGTTGAAAGGGCTAGACTGCAGCAGACCTGGTTGCGAAGCGTGTACTCAGATGTGATGTGTTCCAGCTCCTCCAGGGTATAAGTGGACATATCCATGGCAGAAGGCTCACCCTCTTCCAGGCTCCACTGCTGGTAGTAATCTTGGTTGGCTGAAGAGTAAGGGTATGCATGCAGATTCATTAAGGAGATGGACCCCTACACACAACAGCCCAGACTCTGGACAGTCCCCACCCAGGAAGCACCACTCACCCTGCACCTGCTTGACACAGGCCAGTGCATACTGTAGTGTGGCGAGGGTACCAGAGCGGCCCTTGCCCCGACGTTCTGGTGGCAGTCGAAGCTTGAGCTCCCGAAGTGCTGTCATGAGTTCCTTCTGGGTCCTTGCCCGGGCCGACTGTTCACTGCTGCAGGGCCAACAGAGAAGGAAGCATAAAGACATTAGCCCCAGAGTGTGGTCCACACCCAGATCCCTCCCCCAGTCCTCACCCCACAAACCTGCAGCCACTGGTAGATGGGTTGTCCTGCTCTGAGCTGGCACTCAGGAGGCTGTAGGCAATGGAACTGCTGGGTGGGGATGGGCTCTGCGAGTTTGTGCTAGAGGACAAACAACAGCCCAAGATGAGGGGCAGGTGACACAACAGCTTGGGGCCTGTGAGCTACCTCAGCTTGCTCATAAGGCCTCTCCCCAACTTTGCAGCACATGTACATACCTCTTGCTGCTCTCAGTGGTCTCCAACAGGGCAGAGTCCTTGCCATTGCCAGAGGAGGAGCTATGTGAGCTCCGCTGGGATGCACCCCTGGATTCATGCCCATTGGACTCATTGCCACTTGAGCCATTGCTGTTAGCATCAGTGTCATCAGCCAGGCCAGGACCTGGGCAAGGGCGGTGTTGTGGGGGTCCAGGGGATGGGACTTCTCCAGGACAAAAGGATTCTCCTGGCCTGGGGTCCCCTCCCCCATCAGCCCCTTCCAGGGGGCCACTCATGTCTAGGCCATGTGCAGGAGAACAGGAGAACAGGGAGAGTGGAGATGCCACCACAAATGCACAAGGGGGCCTTGAGGCCTGGCTGAGGGAGTAAGGTGGGATCTGTCTCTGAAGATTAAGAAGATTGATCACACTCAGTACCTGGAAGAGACCAAGAAGCAGAGTTAGGAGAAAGCTTATCCATTTACCCACAGCACCTGCTGGCTTCATTCAGACCCTCCCTGGCTTGTCCCACGTTCCTAGGATCCAGGCCTGGGGCTTCCAATAGGGAGCCCAGGTAAGTTCTGTTTCTGTCCCCGTAGAGGTGCTGCAGGAGAAAGAGGGATCTCTTGGGCCTGCCCCCACATCCCCTGCCAGCGTGGCGTGGGTAAATGGAGCCTGAGCAGTCGACTGAAATTATGGCTGTGAACCAAAGCCTGAACATTCTGCATTCCCCGGTTCTCATAAGGCCCGCAGTAGGCCCAGGAATCCAAGGCCTCAGAGTTGTGGGGCGAGCGGATCGCCTCCTATATTTAGGCTTCCGGGCTAATTTTATCCGGGGGCGGCGCCACCCCCGCTGCACATGCGCGCCGACGTGCGGGGCCCCACCACGCGCTTCCGCCGCCGCCGCGGTCGCCAAGGAAACCGACGTCAGCTGCTGAGCTCAGCGGTTGCTGGAGGGACCCACAGGAGGATGGGAGGAGCGACCCCTCCCCCATTTCTCCGCGGAAGTGAAGGAAAAACCCACTCCCACATGGGCGGGCTTGGCTCCGGTCACCCATCCCTAACAAAAACTAGGTCCCAGGACGGCCGGGTGGGCGTCCGAAAAGGGACAGCCTATCGGGATTCCAGGGAGCTGACCCTGACCTCCCCAGAACAAAACACATCGTCCTCCGCCCTCCGCGCAAAAGACCCTTAGCCTCGCACTCGCCTAGATCCCAGCCATTCTAGTCAAAACAATACAGCCTTTCTTGCTCTGGCCCCTGTCCACCTCCCGACCACCAAGACTAGAGCCGGCACCTGCCATCATCCAGGACCCAGGACCCAGGAATCCCCTCTCCTAAGTCCCTTACTTTTCTACCCCTCCTCTGCCCCATCCGAGCTTGGGCAGGAGAAGCACAACAGCCACCACGTAGTTCTGCCTTTACTCCCCGTCCAACCACACCCCCATCCCCGAGTATTTTCTGAGCGCCAGGGGAAAAGGGAAGGCTGTGGCCAACAGCAGGAACTAGCGCCGGGAACGGGATGTTCCTGCCCGAAGCAGGCTGACATCACGACCGGCGCAGGGCCAGGGACTGGAGGGGGAGGACGAGGAGCGTCAAAAGCCTGACAGGGTCTTGCTGCCAGGGCAAATCTGGGGACCCCTCAGTGACGAGGAAGGAGACAGAGGGCAAACCTGCGGTGGGTCTGTTGTGGGGCGGGGATGGCTACGGCCGAGGAGGGAAGCCAGAGGTAAGGTGCGGAGACCAGGAGTGAGGACGGATGGGGGAGAGGTGCAGCGTGGTGAGGAGCACCGAGGTCCCCGGGGCCAGAAAAGGGGTGGACAGCAACAAGGAAGACGGATTACTGTCGTGCTGTCTGAACGCCTGGGCTGATAGTAACCCATCAGATTGGAAGTGGCGCCGGCCCGGCTCGAGGCCGAAGACTGGCTACAAGGTGGCCACAAAGATGCCTACCTGGCCGTGCGAGCCGCCTGCCCTCCAGCCGCCTGCCTGATGCCGTTCCAGCCCGCAGCCGAGTAGAAGCTCCGCGAGCCGGAGAGGCGGGTTGCATAATGCCAGGCGCTGCCCCTCATTGGCCTCCTGCCCACAGAGCCGTAGGCCCCGCCCCCGATTGGCTGGGGATCTCTCCCTGGCGCCTGATTGGCTACTGGCCCCCACTGAGGTCAGGGTTGTGTCACACACACGGGCGCACGTGGACCTGGGTGCTGGCACCGGGCTGAAGGACTGCAGACACCGCCCAATGGACACAGGACGCCTTGCACAGTGAATAATGGAGGGGAAGTGAGGGCAGGTAAGCTGTCCCTCTTAGGGGAAAATGCCCAGGCCACAGTGGGCTACTTCCTGAATTGACCAGCCTTACAAAACAGGACACCTTGGCCTATCCAGGGCTAGGGAAAAGGAAGGCAGACCTTAGGAGCTAGATCAAACTCTATGAGATGGCTGGACACTGCCAGGGAGTGGGAGGGGACCCAGCTTGGCCTTTCCTGGGTTTTCTCTAGCCTTGTCATAATACATAATAATGAAGCTAACCCCATCTTCTGACACTTCACATCCGGAGAGAAGGGCAACTGAGGGTCCACGTGTGACTGGAGGGTGAGTGGGTGGAGGCAGAATACAGACAATGCCAGAGGCAGCCAGAGCCAGTGGAGGTTGTGATGGGAAACAATGGCAGGTGTTTCCACAGCCAATCAGAGAATAGGTCTCCCTGCAGCCTACATGGTGACTAGTCCTCTCCAAAGAATCCAGCCACCCACACTTAGGGCTGCCCCGAAAGAGAGGGCCAGGAAACTAGGGGTACAGAGGGAGAAATGGGGCAGCAATGACAAGACGCCAGCTGGGGCCCTAGACAGAAAAAGGGACAGCTTTATCCCCACTGCTGGAAAAGTAAGATTTGGGGGCCCAGGTGGGACTTCATCTCTCAGTCACCTTTCTCTCCAGTGTTCAGGACAGGAGCCCCACACATGGTAGATGATTGAAAAACATGACAAAATGATCACTTTGTTTGTAAAATGGATAGGTATGGAAAGTAAGGACAGAGGCTCAGAGGTGTAGGGGGGGCTGAAAACTGTCCTTTTACTTATTTATTTATTGTCTTTTTTTTTTTTTTTTTAAAGGGAAGAACAGGGCACTGAGCCCTAAGACGAAAATAGAGGCCTGATTTGGGGGAATAAAGTGCCACTTTGCATCAAGAACTACTGTTACTCAGCTCCTTCACCCAGACTGTATTAAGTACAGTAGTTTCTCTCAGGGATCATTGGAATTGTGGATAGCAAGGGAAGCAGTCCCCAGGCAGCCGCTGACAAAGTCATATGTGGGTCCCTGCCCCTCACTGTCACATGGCCTAAGTTCTCCTTAACAATGGTGTTTCCCCTGGGTGGGCGAGAGGGACAAGGGGAGGGCTCTGTGGAAAGCTGGGGCACAGAGGTGTTGCAAATAACCCAGAAAAACCCGAAGCAAGAAAACAGAAAACAAAGGATACAGGAGCCTGGATTCTCAATCCTCCCTGAAAGGGATGCTGTGTTGTCCCCTCCACCCCACCCCACCCCCACGTACTGTGGCTCGATGGTTGTGTCATTTCCAGAACCTCTTCTCTGGAAAGTTTTTCTCCTCCCCAGCTCTCCTCAGGAGATTTAGGTGCGATCTCCCCTGACCCAGGCAGTCCTTGCTCGCCCACCTCCGCATCTGTCTTTTACATAGAAAACAGGGTCCTGCGCTTCAGCAGCCTCCACCTACTCATAAGGCCAGGTCGTCCAGCCTCACCGTCCCCACAGTAACCAGGCTCTGCTGCCGTCAATGGAGGAGAGGAGGCGGGAGGCAACGGTGACGTCAAAGCGGAGGAAGGAGGCGGGGCGAGGCAGCCGGGGAATGTGGGGCAGGGAGGTTGGAGAGGCAGCGGTTTGGGAGGCGGCCAGCCCGAGAGGGCGGCGGCCAGCGCACTTGGGAACATCGTGTTCTCTTGGCTGGTGGCCCAGGACATGCTCTCAGTCTGGACGCCTCCCCCAACCTAACAACAGCCGTCCCGTCCCAAAGCCAGGGATTCCTGGAGAGAGGATTAGGAGGAAGAGGGTCCCTCCTCCGCCCCCATGCTTGGCTCTCTTTTCGGGACGCATCTGCTAGCCCTTTGACTCTTTCCTACAGATCCTGGCACGGTCTGCCCTCGATCCCAAACTATACACTGGTGCTGGCGCAGTGTCAAAGGGCCAGGGCGGGGAAGTTGGAGGCCCAGGTTCTGCGAAAGAACATGCACCTTTGCTCCCTCCCAGGCCCCCTTCAGAGCCTGGATCTCTCTCCTTACGGGGGAGGCAGCCCGAGCCTGGTTTGGTACGGGATGAGGAAATCAAACTGGGACAAAGCAAGCAATCCAGTCTGGGGCCTGGATCCTCAGAGGGATAGAAGGGAGGAATGCGGGAATTTGGGCCAGTGCCTGAAGACCAAAAGAACCAGGAAGAGGGACAGAAAAACATGGCAGTGTGAGAACAGTTCCCTGCCACAACATTCACATAAATCTCTCATCCTTTCATTCTTGTTTTGTCACCTTATACCATAGTTTTTAAGCCATGTATTTTTTTAAAAATGTGACCTAGTATTGTGCTAAGCACTTTTCGTACATTAATTTTATTTAATCCCCAGGACAATCCTGCGAGATGGGTATTCCTGCCCCTAATCCATGGAGGACAACTAAGGCTCAGAAGTTACTAAACTTGCCTGAATTGTCTGCCTCATAACAAATGCGGCCCGGGGCTCATAACTGATTTCTAATGATGGCTTGTCTTGCCTTCTTGAGGAACCCAACCTGCATTCCAGCCCTGGCAAATCTGGCCCTCCCAAATATCCAGCTGATTCTAAGTTTGATGCCTGAAACACAGACTCCATCCAACTTCTCTCCCCCTTGCGCTGATTTTGAGACACCACACAGTCATCATAGCTTATCTTCCAATGCACAAGAAGTCCTGCAGATCATCCCAGGAGCCTCCCGCCCCAGTGATTTCCCAAAAACCTCATTTCACTCTTCTACCTTATGCGAGATCGCTTTAACACAGACCTGATTGTATAGCTACCAGAGCACTCTTAGGGGGCCTCCTCACCTCCACTAGCTTAGGAAGAGGTGGGCACAGCACAAACCCCTACCCTATCCTTCCTCCCACAATCCAAGCATCCCATGTCTCTGAGGCCCAAGTCATCCCCTTTACACCTGAGACAGACACCCAGAGCCATGAGGAGACCGGCTTTGCATCACCCAAATCAGCGCACCACACTTTCTCCAATTCCATGCCAATACTTTTGCATCCCCCCCGCCCCTCGTCCTACCAGAGCCTTCCTCCAGCCTCGGAGCCTCTGCCTCTTCCAAGTGCTTAAGGCACCTTCCCAAACCTCAGCCATGGACTGAATACCCACCAGCTCCCAGCACCTCCCCAGGATCAGGAGTTCCAACTTCCTCAGGTCACTGAAGGTTTCTGAGCAACCCCTTCCCCAAAGAGTCGGGTGAAGCGCTCTAAAGTGGTAAAGGAGCTGATGTCAGTAATTCAACTCCGTCCCTGTAGAGCTGAGTTCGCAGTCCATTTTCTCCACAACCGTCAGAGCTCCCACCGGGACCACCACACGTTTGCATGATCCCTTCACTCTAACAACCCTTCTAACACCCACACATCCCAGGAGAAACTCATATCGACCGCTCCTCAATTCTCTCCCCGCTGGGCACTCACCGCTCGCAGCACAAGCTGAAGCCAGATTTCTTCACGACTGGGACTGCAGTAACCACTCCAAACTCCAGCAGGCCCGCCCACCCTCCGAGCTGCCACGCCCCCAAAGTTTATTGGTTTAGAGGCGCCGACCCATGCCCAGCGCCGCGTGCACCCGCTCAGTCCCCGCAAAGGTTTCATTGGCACCTCCGGTTATCGTCATCTTCCCATTGGTCTGCCTGACAACCGGTAGTGATAGCTCCACGTGAGGGAGGGGCCGCCCTGGCGCGCTGATTGGTAGTCTGACAGGAAGCCACGCCCGTACATAACTCTGAAGTTCTCATTGGTTGTTAGGAACAACCCCCAACCGGGCTAGATCGGTGACGCAACTGCCAGTCCTGTCCCCCAAGCTTTCTCATAGGCTGAACGATTTCAGAGCTGTAGAGGACACGTGCCGGAGGTCTCACGCGGCAACTTGTTTACCCAGAAGCTGGGGATTTTCCTTGACGACACTTACCCGGGACCGCAGTCTGCGCAGGCGCATCGAGCTTGACCTGCACGCAGGCGCAGAAGTGAGCGGCGACGGCGTAGGTGGGGCCACTACGCAGACTTGAATTATGAAGAGAGCCTCTGGCCCCGCCCTACGGCCCATGATCCTGAGCCGAAGATGCTTTTAAGGCAAAGCAGTCTTTAGGGCTTAACTCTGGATGATGACGCTACAGCTGCCTCCTGAGTGTTTTCTGTTTTCTCCAGAGGCTGGCTCACTACCCATCCTCCCACAAATGACACTGAGATTCAGAGGTTAAGTAATCTGTCCGAATTATCATGCTAGTCAATAATGGGGCTAAAATTTCATCCCGGATCCTTGATACCACACTGAAGATGTGTCCTAGGTCCTATGGAAAGAATACTTGTCTACAGGGATTCACAAGGCGAAGTACAAAACCCTAGTATACGGTAAGCCCTTGAAACAGGTGGAATTTACAGTGGACTGCGTACCTGATTACAAGAATTACCTGTGCCCCTTGGGATTGCTACATCAGAATCTCCAGGGACGATGCTGAAAATCTGTTCTAAAAAGCATCTCTGGCAGCGCATAGGAGCCAGCAGGTTGGGGAAGCACTACTAGCATAACTGTGCTACTGGATCTTCATTGCTGCAGCCCTGAGGGGCTGAGCCTAGAGCTCATCGAGCACCCTCCACTCGTCGAAGTGCCTGGGGACGGTGCATCAAGAAGCCAGACACAACAGTTCAGGATAGGGTCTGAAGTCTCAAGTCACAGAACAGAGTGCAAGTGTAGCACATGATCCAGTCAGCCCCATGCCACACAAGGCTCGGTTTCCCCCGGCGCACCAGTTCAATAAACAGTAACCCCTCTAGATGCCGGCACTGTGCTAAGCACGAAGGGGGGAAGATGTTTCATGTAAGTGCCACCAACTTCAGGCCCAGGAGGAAGGACCACAGAAGTGACTGCAGAATCTTGGAGCTAAATCTAGGAGGGGAGAAAGGAGTCTGACAGCATGTGCATGCCCCAACCAAGAGTGGAGGAAGAACTGGGTAGCCCAGGCTGCAGCCTTCACCAGGCTTGAGCATGAGGGGCCGAGAGAAATGACACTTCCCATTTCCCAATTCATGGTGCCCCCTGTGGCCACTTTGGGAATCACACTTTGCACTGCCCAAGGTCAGGGCCTCCTGCAAAGCTCAGACCCTTCACAATTACGTTTTTAACTTCCCTGTTAAACCTGCAGGACTACTAACCTTCCCATTAATAAGAAAAATCTTAGACACCAGCTGGTTACTCATTACACATTTATTGTACATTTTCACAATCTGGATGCGCCACAGAATTGGGGGAGGGGAGTGAGGGAAGAGGGAAGGCAGGGGACACTGGGATAATATGGGGGGGTCTAGAACACAGCACCCCCACCCCCAGCATCTCTCCTACCCTTTCACACCACAATTTAGATCTCCCTGCTCCCCCTCCACACAGAACACCTGGAGTGTGGGAGGGATTGGAGGCCCCCTCCAGTGGCAGGTTAAGGAACTGCATCCTCAAACCCCTAAAATTGTGCCATTTAAAAAGACATTAGACCTTTGCTCTATCACTTCACCTAATGAGGGGACAGCTCTCGCTCGCTCACTCTCTGGGCTCAACAGCCCCAGAAAGGAGCGAGAATCCCTATCATCCAGCAAGTCCCATACACACATTGGCAGTGACTAGTACCCCCAGCCTGAATACAGGGGGCAGTCAGAGGAGCTGGGCAGAGATGGGGCAACATCCCCCAGATTGGGGAGGAAGGTTTTCAGTCCAACCTCCTCCTGCAGGGGTGAGGCCAGAGATTTCAGGCAGGAACTGGGGGGATTCTCTGCCCTGCCCCACTCCTCCCCAAGGCAGTGATGACCCCCACACACACACATACTGGCAGCCACTCCTCCCAAAAGAAGTAAGATTGTGGCCACTCCCAACTCTCCTGGTGGGAGGAGGTGGTGGATCAGGCAGATAGGAGGGAGGGAAACCCCCTGGGAATGTCAATTGAGTGCCCCACATGAAAACTGGGGAGCAGGAATGTAGGGAGAGACCCCGAGTGGCAGAATTATTGGTCCATCACAGCACACTAAACTCCAAGACACTTACACACCAGCTGGGGGAAGGGAGAGGCGGGCACAAGAGGTTTGGAAAATGGGGGCAGGAGAGGCAAACGACTAAAAGGGCTGGGAGGGGCAATTCTGGGGACCGGAACAGTCTGGTTCCCCAAAAACCCAGGCAACCCTCCACCTGCAAGTAATGCCGTGCAAATAAAAGTGTGATACGAGGACCAATAGGGACTAACTCCTCAGTAAAAAAGAAACAGAGGCTGAAAGAAAAGTGACAGAACTAAAATTTTTAAAAAAGGATGTCAGTAAGTAAATGTATGCTAATTAACATGCTGGAAGCTCCCAGACCTTGGGAATCTCAGGACCAAGTAGGGCCAGTCTCAGAGCCTCCCAATAGATGCACAGATGCACCTAAGGAGGCCTGGACAGGTGCTTTTTGTTTTGGGGGGATTGCATGGAGGGGAGGCTTGGGGGGTCAGTTAAAGGAAGGAGAAGGAGAGGAGAGGGACTATTGCATAGCAGATGCAAATGAAGGGACTTGGGGCTGGTCAGGAAGAGAGAGAAGGGGAAGGAGGGAGGGAGAGGAGATGATAGGAACCTCAGGAAGGGGTGTTAAGGACAACCGGAAAAATCTTCTAGTAATAAAACTACAAACAGACCAAATATATATAATATTATATATGTATAAATAACAGCTGGCTATTTACAGGGGGGCACACACACGGACACACACACACACACGGATCCAGGGGAGGGGGGCTGAAAGATATGGCTGAGAGGTGGAGGAACGGCTGGGGTTGGGGGAGAGGCCCTTCTCTAGGCAGGGCTGACTCCTCAGGGATTTAAGTGCTGAAGTAAACTGTGGAGAGAGGGTGAGAGAAAGAAAGAGGGAGAAGAGAGAGAAAGAAAGAAAGAAGTGTGTCAGGCCTGGCCCTATTCCAATCCTCCCCACTCCCCAGCTAGCTGATGTCCCTTCCCCTCTCTTGGCCTCAGTTTCTCCATTTGCAAAACAAAGGGGCTGGTCAGGTAGGTTCCAAGGTCCCTTCAGTTCCATGGTAGGGCATCTACTGGGGCTACATCCCCTTAGTCCTCAGGGCCTCCAGGACCACAAGTGTCCAAACACAAGTGTCAGTTACATCATATCACATCTTGAGCCCTTGGGCCTTTTCTGTCATCTTCTACCCAATGCCAGGATTCCCAGACTGGGATCTTCAGCCCAAAGGGTCCTCAATGGAACACTGGGACCCATTAGCTTTCCTGTTTCCAAAATCTTAAAAGATGAATCAGGGCTGCCATTAGCAGCAATATGTGTCTTTTGTTGAAAAGTAAAAACTATGTTAATGCCCTTCAAAACCCAGAATTCACAGGGAAAACCTCTCCAGAGAAAGGGCCCTGGCCACTCCTGCCCAACTCACCGATGATGATGATGAGGATGATGGCGCAAATCACTCCCAAGATTATCATCATCTGGGGGTGAGAAGGAGGGTCAGTCAGCCAAACCATGCCGCCCTCACTAGCCCCGCAGTGCTCCTCCCTGCCCTATCCTTACCTTGAGGTTTTTCCACCAGTATTTGCGCTTGAGCTTGGCCGCACTTGTTTCAAACTGGGAGGCCCCCGCCTGGAGCGCGTCGGCGCGGTCATCCAGCTCTGAGAGCTTCTGGTCCCGCTCCAGGACCTTATCCACATTCACCCTCATAATGTCCACCACCTGGGGGAGGGGCGCGAGGCAGGGTGTGTGCCGAGGCCACTTCAACCGAGGGTCTCCTCCAACATGTGTCCACCGTGTATACATGGAACATGGACCCCGGTGCTGCCAGGCTAACATGCCAAGGACATACACAGAACATGCCTAGCACACCTGGGGACATGCCGGGCGCACACATTAGGGGTACGCTGGTAGGCAGACATCTCAGATATGACAGCAACACCCTCTAGCCTCAGGCAACCTGTCCGGCACCAAAGCACACCTGCCCAGGCTGGCACACAGCTGATTTCACATCCCAGAGCCCTTCCAAGTTCGTGCTCACAGGGCGACAGAGATGGGGCATGGCATGCCTTTTACCCCAAACCCACAGGCGTGAACTGTCATCACACTCAACCAGATGGGACCCCAAACCTGCCTGCCAGCGCCAGGGTCCTCCCCGACTGCCTCGGACAGCCCCCACACTCACCTCATCCACCTGGGCCTGGGTCTGCTGCAGCCTCCTGTTACTGGTGAGGTTCGGAGGGGGCGCCGGGGGGCCGCCCTCCCCAGCCGGGGCGGCAGGGGGCGCGGTGGCAGCGGTAGCAGACCTGAGGAGCAGGGACTGATTAAGATCCCGGGCCTGGAGCCTCCAGGGCTCCGCCCATCCACCTGTCCATCCTTCCTCCCTCCAGTCCTTTTCGGATCGGCGACCCGAGGAGAGCCCAGGTCACACATGAGCTGCGTGACCTTGACGCGGCCCCCATCCCCCTCCGGGCCTCAGTTTCTCCGCCTGCCAAACGACGGCGACCTCATAGACGCGGGCCGGGGTCCACCGCACAGACCGGCGGCCGTGGCGGCAGGGGCGGGGCGCACGGACGCCGGGTCCGCTCCTCTCCCTCGCGGGGCCACCAGTCCCACCGGCTGATCCGGGATGCGGAGCTCCCCGGCCAGACGCGCGCAGCCCCGGGCACCCGCTGGACCCGGTGCAG
>NW_004955467.1:8761520-8792959 GCF_000276665.1 Chinchilla lanigera | reverse complement strand
GGGCCGCGGGAGCGGGGCGGGGCGCGGCCAGCCTCCGGGCTAGCGCGGGCCTCTTCGCTAGGGAGACCCCCCAAATTGACTGCTGGGCCCCCCCAAACCCGCCGCCACTGGGTCCTGTGTGACCACAGCGGGTTACAGCCACCCCACGCCTCTGTCACCTGCCCCTTACGGCGGCGCGCCGCAGCTAAGGCTCACCCCTCACCCCAGACCGCATCCTCACAGATCAGTGAAACCAACAAGCCGGTCCACAACCCACACGGCCCAGAGGCTCGCCTGATCCCGGGCCGGTGACCCTCCTGCGGCACCTGGAATGGGCTGGGGATGGGAAATGAGAAGGGGCCAGGGTTGGTACTCCAGCAGTGTGGACCGCTGGGACCCCGCTCCTGGGTGGAGTGGAGTGGGGGGAATTGGCCTCACTTCGTCACCCTGCAGGGTGATGTCCCAAGGGAAGCCCGAGGGATGGATGAGCAACGTAGCACACCCCCTATGTCCCCCTCCATCCCCAGTCCCTGGCTCCAATCAAGTCCCAGGAAGGGCTGCCAGCTGTGAAAGCAGCCTGTCCTCACAGGTCAGACCCAAGAGTTCTTGACAGGCAAGCTGAATAGGTCCTCTGGGGGGCAAATGTAAGACCCCAGGGAAGAGGGCACAGGCTGCCAATGGAGCTATTCGCGTGCAGCTGCAGGCTAACCAGAACCTAGCTCTGCCCCAGACAGGGGTCATCTACCTTGGCACAAGACAGGGCTCAGCCTTTGGTCGCAGGTGCAGGGCCTGGGTCAACAGAGGACCGTAGATAAGGGCAGTACCTGCAGTACTCGGATTATAGGTGCCATTTTACATGTGGATTAGCCTCACAGGTGTGACCTTAGTTGCCATCCTCTCCCAAATTTAGTACATATTAGGTAGTAAATATGTATTTCTTAAATGGTGTGATCTAGCCGGGTGTGGTGACACACTCCTGTGATTGCAGCACAAGGGAGGCTAAGGCAGGAAGATCACCATGAGTCCGGGTCCAGCCTGGGTTACATAGTGAGACCCTGTTTCAATAAACCCAAAATAATAATAATAATAATAGTGAATGGCATGATCTGGATGACACGGGACGGTAATAGATTGTCGTAGGTCTGGTCCATCCCTGACTGTTTTCCATTTAAATGTTTTAAGTGGACCTAGCAGCTGAACACACTCCTACCCAGCTTCTCAGACAAGATGGGACCAGTGAACTATCTGGAAGGAGAATAAGGAGTGAAGGAGGCATGGGGGGTGCTCCCTCCATTCCTGGAAGGGGGGCACTCAATCTCTGAGACAGACAGGATCTGGCTTCTTCCCTCCCCCACCCAGGCCTCCCAGAGCCTCAGGGTGTGAGATCCTCCTCCACTGCAGTGCCCCACCCCCCCTGGGCAGAAGCCCAGGGACTGGCTCTGTCACCAAAGGTGTCATTTCCCAGCTGTCTGGGGGAGGTGAGTGAGCAGGGAGTGTGTGCTGGGTGTGGGGATTCAGCCTGATGTAAGATGAAATGCTCTCAGCTGCCCCCCCACCCCCACTCCTAGGAGCAGCCATATCTCCCCTTCCGCATGCTGACACAGGCTGTCTGGGCTGGCTCTGCCCTGTGAAAAGGAAGAGCAGCTTCCATGGGGATCTCAGATCACGATCACGCTGTGAGGGGCTGGCTCTCGCTTTTAGGTCCTGAAACCACTCTGCTTTCTAGTCCGAGAACAAAGATGCCGGATCCAGACTTTTAAGTTCAGAAGCCTCAGTGTCTGGATATAAAAAGAGGGAGAGTAGAAGAAGGCAGCACGAACAGGCCTACACCCACCCCGGCACTCGCTGGAGGGAACCTAGCAGGAAACCAGGCAAGACAGTAGAGTGCTTTAGGCCTGATCCCCATTTTCCTGGCCAAATCCACGGAATGTGAGGGACAGAGTCCCAGATACATCTGGAGAGGCCAGGCCCTGGGGTGTGGCTCTGGCAAGCTGGCACAGTGCTTTGCCAGTGAGTCCTGGGAACAGCAACAGCACAGTGGAAACAGGGCACGGAGGAGCCATGGAGGTGGGGACCCAGGAGGACGTGGCTCAGAGAGGCTGCTCCCCCACCTGCTGCCCTGCTGAGAAACTCCAAATTTAGATCCATGGCAGAGGTGGGAAAAGGGGTGAGGTGTGATGACCGAGAGTTCACCTGGAAATGAGTAAGAGGATGTTTCCTGAAAGTGGGTAGAACGAAGACCCAAAATACAGGGGGAGCCGAACTGTAGAACAGTAGTGTAAGGCACAAGTGCAACAGCAGCTTCCCGAGTTACTGCTTCCGGGATTGGTGGCTGGACTCCATCCTCTCCAGCCCCGAGTTCATTCCCAACGCGCACCTCCTGGGGTTCCGAGGCCCTGGGTTAGATAAGGCTGCTTTGTTTTCCCCTCGGACAACCACTGGTTAGAAGTTAGAAGGAAGGAGGCTGGATCATCCCCCCACTGATTCAAGGGCCTGCTCCACCCTCCTGAGTCAACCTGACTGAACCTGTAATTAATTGCGAGGACCTTGTGTGTCCCTCACGGCAGCTTGTAAAGACCTTCTAATTACTAGGAGCAGCTGCACTGTGCCGTGGATAGGGGCTAGGGCCTGAACTCCGCGCTGCCAGCGAAATCACACGTTCAAATCAGAACAGCCGGGTGGCTGAGAAGGCACCCTCCACAGCCAGTCAAGCTTTGGGCTCCACGACAAAAGGGAACCGTCAAGGACCTCTTGTGTGCCAAACACTTATCCGGACTGTCCAGAGTGCTCAATTCTTTTTTTTTTTCTTTTTTTTGTGTATAGGAGGGATCTCATTTTTTGGAGGCTTTCCTCTGATATCTGCTAGTCCTTGGCTCTCTGTTCATATTTACTAAGAAGCCACCAAGAGGCCCAGGGAAAGGAAAGGGTGTGTGTGTGTGTGTGTGTGTGTGTGTGTGTGTAGGGTGGAGGGGCACTTATTGTCTTTTTTCGGGGAAGGGGGTGAGACAGGGTCTCACTATGTAGTGCAGTCTGGGCTTGAACTCACTTATGTAATCCAGGCTGGCCTCAAACTCATAGCAACCTCCTGCCTCAGCCATCCGAGTGCTGGTATTACAGGCATGCACCATCACGCCTGGTTTGTTTTAGGAGTATTTAAAAAGAGAACAACTAAAAAAAGATCTTTATAAAAAGCAGGGTGAGCCTGCCAGGGTGGTGCATGACTGTAATCCCAGCATTTGGGAGGCTGAGGCAGGAGGATCACAGCAAGTTCGAGGCCAGCCTGGGCTACAAAGTGAACTCAAGGCCAGCATGAATTGCATAGTGAGACCCTGTCTCAGAAAGACAAAATAAATGAATAAATAAAATAAAAAGCTGGGAGTATAGTTCGGTGTACAGCATTTGACTAACCCATGAAGCCCTGGGTTTGACCAGCACTACAAAAGAAACTTTAAATATTTCAAACAAGCTTTAAAACACTTAAAAGAAAACCAGCAGGAAGATGGGCTCCCTGTCACCTGTTCTGGAGAGGTGGACTTGGCCAAGATCTGTGTGCCCAATGTTCTGGGAGGGCAACCCTGCTTGGGCTGCTGAAGATTTGATCACTTGCAGCGAGTTTGGACAGGCAGTCAGCCTCTGTCACTGCAGTGGAGCAGGCCTACTGTGGGCAGAGATATGCCACTCCCAGGGCCCTGGCATACACAGCGTGAGACCAAGGTGGATCGGTCTTCCAGGACAGGGAGCCCAGAGGCCTTCTGGTCCCAAACCCTCACTTTCCAATCATTATTCCTTAGAGATTCATACGGCTTGCAACAAGCTTTCTGATGGGAGGACGAAATCCCCTTCCAAACAGTATGGCTATCAAGAATCACACCTTCCTTATTTCCCTCCATATTGTGTGCCCTGCCCAGAGTCTGGCCCAGCATGCTCAATAAACACATGTTGGACTGAGCCAGCTGATTTGGCCTGGTCACTGGGAGACGTGGGGTTCTAGTTCCAGTTGTCCTACTCTGATGGTATCGTGGAGCTTTCTCCTTGGGCTTCATTTTCCTTATTTGTTTTTTGTTTTACTTTGTTTTGTTTTTGTCTTTTTTTGAGACAGGGTCTCCCTGTGCAGTTTGGACTGGCCTTGAGCTCACTTTGTAGCCCAGGCTGGTCTCGAACTCACAAGGATCCTCCTGCCTCAGCCTCTTGAGTGCTGGGATTACAGGTGTGCACCACCACGCCCCAGCTCCTTATTTGTTAAATGAGAGTTCTTCATTCTACAATGCCAGGCACTGTGCTAGCTTCAGAAGCTACAATAATACACAAGAAAAGAGATCACTAAAACACAGTGCGTCCTTGCTGCGATGAACTTGATGATCAAGACACTTACCAACCAGACTTAGATAGATTTAAACCATAAAGGAGAATCCGGCTCACATAACTGGGACAGTTATGTGACATAACTGGGACAGTTATGTGACATAACTGCTCGAAAGAGCAGGCTGCAGGTTCTCAAAGGATGTTCCTCAGCACTGCTTGCATCTGCCTCAGCTTCACCTCTAGACAGTCAATATATGCTGCTGCACGCTCACACTTGATAAAATGTATATTTTTAAAATTTATTTTCAAAATGGGAAAAGTTCAAAAGAGCATAGAAACCAGGCACAATGGCACAGGCCTGGGATCCCAGTTAACTGTGAGGCTGAGGCAGGACCAGCCTGGGCAAATTAGCCAGATGCCAGGCCTGAGCCCCAGGACTGGGCAGGGGGCATAGTTCAAGAAGGAAAGCCTCTCTCCCTGAATCCCAGCACTCCATCTTCTTTAAAACAACCAGTTCTCTCAGGTGCCCGAGCTCCCGTCCAGAGATTCTTGCATTTATAAGCAATCGTATTTGTAATTCTCCACTTTGCTTTTTCTTTTTTTTCAGTACTAGGGATCGAACTCAGGGAACCATGAACTATATCCCCAGTGCTTTTTTATTTTATTTTGGAACAGGTCTTGCTAAATTGCCCAAGCTGGCCTTACATTTGCAGTCCTCCTGCATCAGCCTACAGAGCAGCTGGGATTACAGGCATATACCACCTCAGCTTGCTAATACTCCACTTTTTCCACGGATGTAAGCAAACTGTGTGCGCTGTTCTTCACCTTGCTTTTAGCATCTAACGTATCTTGGAGTGTTCCATTACAGTGCACAGAATCCATTTTTTGCTGGTTGCCTAGTATTCCATCTAGTACATGGCTGTATCATACTTTATTTTTCTTTTGTATCATAATTTAACCAGTTCTTTGTAGATAGTCATTTAAGTAGTTTCTGACTTTCTTCCAAAACAAGCAAAGAAGCCAGGCATGGTGGTGCATGCCTGTAATCCCAGCATTTGGGAGGCTGAGGCAAGAGGATCATTGCAAGTTCGAGACCAATCTAGGCTACAAAGTGAACTCAAGACCAACCTGAACTGTATAGCCAGACCCTGTTTCAAAAAGACCAAAAAAAAAAAAAAAAAATCAACCAAAACAAGCAAAGAACAATCTACACTTTACCTCACTTTATTACCTCACTTTATTCTCACTTTACCCATACATAAATACATAGGGTTAATTGCTACATATGAAAATTCTACATCCAAAGGTATGGATGTTTGTTATTTTGTCTGATTATGGTTTTGATGGGTGTGTAACCAATTGTGTTTACAGGGGCTGGGGATTTAGCTCAGCGGCAAAAACGCCTGCCTGGCAAGTGCAAGGTCGTGAGTTCGGTTCCCGGTACCGGAAAACCAAAAAAAAAAAAAAAAAAAAAATTGTGTTTACAGTACTAGACACTGAGTTCAGGGCTTTTGCACTGTGCTACATCCCCACCCCTTTTTATTTTTTTATTTTTATTTTTGTCTTTTTGAGACAGGGTCTTTCTGTGCAGTTCAGGCTGGTCTTGAGCTCACTTTGCAGCCCAGGCTGGTCTCGAACTTGCAAGGATCCTCCTGCCTCAGGCTCCCAAGTGCTGGAATTACCGATGTGCGCCACACGCTTGGCTCCCTTTTTATTTTTATCTATTTGTTTGTTATTTTAAAAGAAGTCCTTGCTAAGTCACTAAGTTACCCAGCATGAGCTCATACTTGCAGTCCTTCTGCCTCAGCCTCCCAGAATATGCCACCATGCCCAGCTGTGGTACTAAATTTTACTCCACCAATAAACAGGTGAGGCCTGTTCACCCACATCTTCTCCCACAGTATAGAACTTTTGGCTCATCACAAATATGCTAAGTTCAAAAGGATTTGCATTTTTCCTAGGGTGAATGAGGTCAGGCATCATTTCATGTCTCACAGCTCTCTTTCCTTATCTGTAAAGTATCTGTATACATTTTCTATGTTTTTATTGGACTGTTGGTATTCCCACCCCCCTCTCCCCCCTCTCCCCGCGGCCCTCCCCCCAATACCGGGAATCGAATCGAACTCACCACCCGAGCTTTCCTGGCAGGCGCTGTGTCGCTGAGCTAAATCCCCAGCCCCGTGGACTGTTGGTATCTTCTTACACATTTCTGGGAGAGTTTTTTGTTGCTGTTTTGTTTGTTTTTTGTCTTTTGAGACAGGGTCTCACTATGCAGTTCAGGCTGGCCTTGAACTCACTTTGTAGCCCAGACTATGTCGAATTTGCCAACGATCCTCCTGGCTCAAGCAGTGCTGGGATTACAGGCGTGCGCCACCACGTCCAGTTTATATTTTTATTTTTGACACATAGTAATTATACATGTTTATGGGGTCTGGCTTGACAGCTTTTCTTTTTTTTTGGTACTGGGAATCGAACTCAGGACCTTGAGCTTGCTAGGCAGGCACTTGTGCCGCCAAGCTATCTCCGCGGCTCTGGCTTGACATCTTAAAACATATACACAATGTATAATAAACAGATCAGGTTAATCAGTGTATCTATCATGTCAAATATCTACTACTTGTGTTGGAAATCCCCTCTAGTAGCTATTTTGAAATAGTTGATTCATTGTTGTCAACCATATTTACCCTAGTGTGCTAGGGAACATCCGAAGTTACCTTTGTATCCCATTGCACCCCGAACTCATGTCTGCCCTCTCACTACCCCCTACCCTGCATAGGACCTGCTTCCTTCTGAAGCCTCATAATGTCCTGTGTGTGTCTGAGCCACATGTAGCTGACGTGTGCACCTATGAAGAACACATAGTTCACTCTTTCTTTTGGCTCTTGTGACTAATCTTGCTGTTGACAGAGGTATATAAATATCTGTTGGAGTGCTTGCCTTGGATTCTTTGGGGTATATATCCAGAAGTTCTAGGCTTACTTTTTTTTTGTCTTATTGAGACAGCATCTTGCTATGCAGTTCGGGCTGGCCTTGAGCTCACTTTGTAGCCCACGCTGCTCTCAAACTTGCAATGATCCTCCTGCCTCAGCCTCCCAAGTGCTAGGATTACAGGCATGCGCCACTATGCCCAGCTCCTGGCTTACTTTTTTTTTGTTGTTTGTTTGTTTCTGAGACAGGGTCTCACTGTGTAGTTCAAACTGGTCTTGAGCTCACTTTGTAGCCCAGGTTGGTCTCAAACTCACAACGATGCTCCTGCCTCAGCTTCCCGAGTGCTGGGATTACAGGGGTGTGCCTGTAACCACGCCCAGCTCTGGCTTACTTTTATTTTTATTTATTTTTATTTTATTTTATTTTTTTGGTCTTTTTGAGACAGGGTCTTGCTGTGCAGTTCAGGCTGGCCTGTGCTCACTTTGTAGCCAGGCTGGTGTCGAACTCACAGCGATCCTCCTACCTCAGCCTCCGGAGTGCTGGGATTACAGGTGTGCGCCACCACGCCCGGCCTTTTAAGAGATATCCTTGTCATCCTGGATTGTGATTTTGATGGGTGTGTAACCAACTGTGTTTGCAGTACTAGAGGTTGAACTCAGGGCTTTTCCACCGAGCTACATTCCCACCCGTTTTTATTTTTATTTATTTGTTTGTGTGTATTTCCTATTGCTGGACTTTCTGGTGTTTTTCACTGTACTGTATGATTATGCAGCTGCACTCACGGTTTTACTCTTTTAATTTAGAGTAGGATTTCTCTTTCGAAGGCCTAGTTTATCAAGGTTTATGTCTGAACCAGTTAGTGTGGTGGGGCAAATGGATGGATGCTTTCATTGGCCAGGCCTGAGCTAGGAAGTCACCCCTGCAGCAGAGATTGGTGGGACGGAGGGAGTGCCTGCCAACCATGGGACTAACAGGGAAGGGCCTCCCTGATGAAAATAGGGGTGCTATTACCAGAAAACCCAGTGGATGCTAAACAGGCAAAGAAACCACATAGCCACCCTTTAGGGAGAGTCCCCGAATCCCAGTCAGCCCCGTGGAAAGGCGCTGAGCTGTTGGGATGGGTCAGATGCCTGCTACTTCTCTCCTCCAACACCTTGATGATCTCAGTTAATCCTCTCAATTACCCTGAGACACTGCTGTGAACTGACCTGAGCCTGTAGCTCACCCCACTGCACCCCCACTGCTTCGTTAAAAAGTTAGGTGCAAGAGACATGTCTAGTGGTGCAGGCCTATAATCCTCCCACTCAGGGAGGTTGAGGCAGGAAAATCACAAGTTTGAGCCCAGTTGGGGCAATTTAGCAGTTTAGCAAGACCCTGTTTCAAAATAAAAAATAAGTGCCAGGCATGGTGGTGCAAGCCTGTAATCTCAGCACCCAGGAGGCTGAGGCAGGAGGATAGTTGCGAGTTTGAGGCTAGCCTATGCTACAAAGTGAGCTCAAGGCCAGCCTGAACGAGAGCCTGTCTCAAAAAGACAAAATAAATAAGTAAATAAATAAATAAAAGGGCTAAGGATGTAATCCAAGTGTTAAGGCCCTGGGTTCAATCCCCAGTACCCCCTCACACAAAACTTAGGTGCATTAGGTGCAGGAGAATGCTGCTCACATACCGGTATGTATTTATTTATTTTGTTAATTTGGGGGTATTGGGGATTGAACCCAGGGCTTTCACCCTGAGCTACATCCTCAGCCCTTTTTCATTTTTTACTTTGAGATGGGGTCTCACTAAGTCACTAAATTACCCAGGCTGGCCTTGAAGTTTCGATCCTCCCGTCTCAGCCTCCCAGAGTACTGGAATACAGGCATATATCACCACTACCAGCAGCACACAGGCATGTTTTACAGAAAATCAGCAAAGAGGTTCAAGACAGGTAATATGATTGCTCTTTCAACTGGATGATGCGGCTGGGTGAGGTGGTGAACGCCTGTAATCCCAGCACTCCGGAGGCTGAGGCAGGAGGATCGTTGCAAGTTTGAGACCAGCCTGGGCTACAAAGTGAGCTCAATGCCAGCCTGAACTGCATAGTGAGGCCCTGTCTCAAAAAGACCAAAAAATTTTTAAAAAGGTAAACTGGATGATGGCCTTGAACCTTGACCAAAAGGGTCACCAGAGGCAGATGCAGAGCCCTCTGAGGCAGACTTAAAAAACTGCTTGAATCATGGAGAGGGGACTTGGGGCCCCGGTTCAGGGATCAGGTGGCAGGCCGGTGATAGCTTGGGTCTAAAATACCACAGCCAGTCCTCAGTATCCAGAATGTCACAAATTTCACAATAAAATGAAAACCATTTTCTGATGCACTGGGAACCCAGCAGGCTATCTGGCTCCAAACTTTGGTCCACATCAGACAGCAGAAATTTGGAAACCAGTGGTGTTTAGGTGGTACTGAAAGACAAGAGCTGGGTAGGGCTGGGGATGTGGCTCAGTGGTACAGCAACTGCCTAGCATGTGGAGGCCTTGGGCTCCGTTCTCAGCATGGCAGTAGATAAGAAATGAAGTCAGTAAGGAGGTTAGTGATCACCAACACTTAGGAGCAAGCACAGGAGAAAGACCAGCACAGGACTATGTGCTCAGGGACTGGCACCCACTTTATTTATATTGAATGAATTTGACAAGCAGCCAGAACAGTGGAAGGCAACCACTGTTCCCAAAGCAAAGGAAGAAAAGCTCAATAAAGCGGGGAGTGGGACTGGGGCTGGGGCTGAGTGGTAGAGAACTTACTTGGCAGGCCTCAGGCCCCAGGCTCAATCTCTAACACAGGGGAAAAATGAGTAAGAGGAGGGTGTTTTACTTATGTTTTTGTTGCACCCAGAAGTTAACACCAGAAGTGAAAGGAGGAAAGGTTTACTGTAGCAGTTTCAGCCTATAATTGGCTGGCTCCAAGGCAGGGTGGCTTGGCAGAGGAGAAAGAGTCCATGGCAGGGTAGGCAGGAAGCAGTGAGCCTGCCTTTTTACTGTCCCTTTATATTCCAGCAAGCTACAAGCCAACTGATTGGTGCCACCCACAGCCAGGATGTGGCTTCCCCAATCCATTCAGCCACCCTAGAATTTTGCTAATCCATTTAGGGGGCTAATCCAGATACTACACACCCTTAATCCATGTTCATACACCCTAGACCCACCCCTCTGAAAAGCCCCACCTATTAGCACATGAGGCTTTGGGGGGGACATTTAGATACGAGCCATAGCAGGAGGGGGAGTGGTCAACATACTAAATGCTGAAAAGAGATCGAACTGAATTCTGAGAACTGTCTCTGGATTTGGGAAAAAGAAAGCCATTAGTGGCCAGGTGGTGGTGCATGCCTATAATCCCAGCACTAGGAAGCTGAGGCAGGAAGATCGCTGGAAATTCAAGGCCAGCCTGGGCTACAAAGTGAGTTCAAGGCCAGCCTGAACTGTATAGTGAAACTCTGTCGCAAAAAGACCAAAAAAAAAAAAAAAAAAAAAAGTCATTAGTGAGCAGTAGTAGTTTCTTGGGATGGTAGACCAGGTTTGTGTTGGTAAATGTTTTAACAACTACTTCTTCCCCTAAAAGAAGGATATATATATATATATATATATATATATATATATATATTTTTTTTTCTACTTTTATAAAGTATAATGGCACAGAATTTATAATTGTTTTTGGTACCAGGAATCTAACTTAGGAACATGTGCTTGCCAGGCAGGCACTGTGCCACTGAGCTACATCCCTGACTCAATTTATAATTAATAAAATTTACAATATCCTTTTTTTTTTCAGGACTGGTATATTGAACCCAATGGTGCTCTACCAGTAAGCAACACTTCCAGCCCTTATTGATTGCTGAGACAGGGTCTCCCTAAATTTCCCAGGCAGAATTCAAACTGGTGATCCTCCTGCCTCAACCTCCATAAGTGCTGGGATTACAGATGTGCAACACCACACCCAGCTCAGTGTACAGCATTCTCTACTGTACACCCCACCCTTGTGTCCAACTTCAGAAATGGAAGTGCACTTTGATTACAAGTGTAGTTCTAACAGGGATACTGGCAAAAAAGAAACTGAAGGTGTATGTTGAAACTTCATTGGTTCCTCAGTGACTGAGTGACTTCTTTGTTGAATTTTGAATCTGATAATAATTTTCAAATCCTGAGAAAATTACTTGGGCTGGGTGTGGTGACACACACCTGGAATCCCAGCACTTGGGAGGCTGAGGCAGGAGGATCGTTGCAAGCTCGAGACTAGTCTGGGCTACAAAGTGAGCTCAAGGCTGCCTGAACTGCATAGTGAGACCCTGTCTCAAAAAAGACAAAAAAAAAAAAAGAAATTTACTTGGATTGTGTCATTCACAGTGTAACAGTTAACAGCAACACATTCCCCTCAACTCCAGTACTGGGGATTGAGCCCAAGGCCTTCTCACTGAGCTACATCCCCAGCCTATTTGACATATTTTATTCTGAGAAAGGGTCTTGGTAAGTTGCACAGGCTGGGCTCAAACTTATGATCCTCTGCTTTAACCTCCCAGAGGCAAGCCTGGGCTACATAGTGAGACTGTCTCAAAAAATAAAAAGTTTTTGGTGTTAGGTATTGAACTCAGGGCCTCAAGCGTGCAGTATTACATATGCACTTACCACTGAGCTGTACTTCCAGCTTAAATATAACTTAATTGTAAGTTTACATCATTTAATTTTTTGAAAGTGTAAGTTGCCCAGGTTAGTCTTGAATTTATGATCCTCCTGCCTCAGTTTTCCCAGTAGCTGGGATTATATGTGTGGGACAAGCTACTTATTTATTTATTTAGTTATTTAGTTACTTACTTATTGTGCACTACTGGGAATTAAATCCAGGGCCCTGAGCTACATCGCCTGCTTTTTTCTTTTATTTTTTTGAGACAGGGTCTCACTAATTCACTAAATTGCCCAGGCTGTGCTCGAATTTGCTATCCTCCTCCCTCAGCCTCCCAGTGTGTTGGGATTACAGATCAGCACCACGATGGACAGCATGCACTTATTGCTTTTTTGACTGATTGATTGGGTCTTGCCATGCAGTTGAACTCACCATGTAGCCTATGCTGGCCTTGAACTTGACCGTGATTCTCTCCCTTCAGTCTCCTGAGCTCTGGGATTACAGGCATAGGTCACCACACCTGGTTTATTCAATTTTTAATGGCCCTGTTTAACAACCAGCCAGTAGACTTTCCCTATCAAGGCATTAACGTGGCCAGCAAGATGCACCCACCTGCCTTCCTACCAATTTACTCCCTCCAAACTCCAGCACCTCAAACTGCTCTTTTGGAAGCAACACTTTTCTCACCCACCTTGGGCAAATTAACTCCTAAAGAGAACCTTCCGAATATACACTGAATCTGAGAATATCGTCTAACGGCATGTCAGAAGACTCCCGTCAAGTGTTTGTATAATGCCTAGTGTGCATACACTAGTGTGTGTGTTTTAATACTGAATCCCGCAGTTCTGCCGGCTTTCTGGGTGTAAGTACCAATCAATCGCGGGGTAGAAGATGCCCTTTCTTTCCATGATAACGTGAAAAGCTGAACAGTAAAATCACTTACAACCAGCGTTATTGATACTGTCACTTTACAAAAAGCTAGAGATAAACAAAGTTACTCTCTTGTACAAGCACCTCAGTTTTTCTTTTTTTTTTTTTTGGAGTTGGTTTTTCTCCGGTACCGGGAACCGACCTGAGCTTACTTTGCAGCCCAGGCAGGTTTTGAACTCGCAAGGATCCTCCTGCCTCAGCCCCCCGTGTGCTGGGATTCTAGGCGTGCCCACCACGCTGGGCCTGATTTTTTCTTAGCGAAATACAACTACAGAAATACGTAAAAAAAACACAAGCAGTTTCTGGCTAAAAGTTGAACTTGAAATTCACGTCTTGAGAAACAAGACAAAGACTACCATCAAAACAAGGACAAAGCTCAAAAAAAAACCTATCAAAAAAAGTAACATTCGTTAGACACCACAGCATATAGTTTCTGTTCATAGTAGGTAAAACAAACAGTTCGATCGTCAGGAAGAATCAGATAAGAGCAATCAGGGTGTTGCAAGTCCTGATTACGCAGCACGCTAATCACTTGTCATGCGATGCTCCAATCATCATTTTCTATCTGCCCTCCAAATGGAGGTACAGGTAAGGATTATCCCACCTGACGATAAGACAAGATCAATGCCGTTCCCTACTCAGCAGATAAGATTCCACTACAAGATAGGGTGATTATATAAATTGTTTATCTGAGGAACAGCTACCTAGCGTTCTCCAATTCTTAATACACTACTATTCGAAAATCTTTAAAATGATTTTATGTTTCACTCAGCTGCTAAAAATGGAGAAACTAATTCCCTCCCAGAATTCCTCGCTCACGTCTTGCTAGGCAGGCTTGGCGCCGCATTTATTTACATATCTCCGCCCACTTCCTTTAGACCGACTACCGCCCTCTACCGTAAAAATCAAAATAGAAGCGATACAGATTACGGTCTATAGAGCTGCAAAACAGCTTTTCTTTTCTCCCGCAGTTTGGCCACCCTAATTGTCTTATGAAATTGTAAGGCTTGGTCTTACTAAAAAATATATTTTATTATAAAACATTAGTAAAACGCTAATCCCAGATTCATGACATAAGTCACCCCACCACCACGCTCTACCTAAAACAGTCTCGGGAGAGGGTGGGAGTGGAGAGAAAGGGGCGAGGACAGAAGCCTATGTCTTCCTTCTTCCAGGACGGTAAGCAGCTCCCGGTTCCTCCAGTCTTCATCCCTACCTTCCCGCCATGAAGATAATTAGAAAGGTTTCTTTCTCAGCCCAAAGACAGCGACGAATAATGCCACTTCAGTGACAGCTGGGAGGGCACTGTGGGAAGTAGATGATGGGTTCAGAGCCTCTTCCAATATAAATACCCAAATTTCCAAGCAAGAGAAGCCCTCCTCCCCCAAGTGAAGTGCGACGAGGGTGGATCTGGTATCTCACATACGGAGGAAAAAAGGGCTGAATGGGGAAACCCTCAGATTTGGGGTAAACCTTCCCTCTCCATTCCCAGATAACGAGTGCTACCGGACCTGCAGAAGGCAAAAATGTACCAGTACGTGGTACACTCCCAGCGCTCGAATATGAAGAAGGACAGGGCCACAGAAGCACTACAGTGAGCCCCAATGGCTTGGAAACGCACTAGAGTGAAGGAAAGTCTTTGGATCCACAGGTAATGATGCGCCTGCAAAGACCAGCGATAGGGTTAGGGCCAGAATCAGCAGCATGCCTGTCATCTGAGTTTTAGAACCCCCATCCCATATCCAGGGGCTATCTTGGACCCTTCGGGAGATGCACACAGAGACTTGATACCCTCTGCTGGAATCACTGGCGCCCTTGTCCTCCTGGTCCACAATTCCCTATTCAGAAGCCGTCAGTGATCCCTGTGCCTCACCCTCTTGTCTCTTCTGAGTTCTGAGTTCTTATAGTGCTTTATATTCTTACACTCTTAAGGCATGGTGTTTATCAGATCGAGGACTGCTTGCTCCTCAAGGGAGGAAGCCATTTTAAAGACATCTAGCCAGGCATGGTGGCGCAGGCCTGTAATTCCAGCACTCGGGAGGCTGAGGCAGGAGGATCGTTGTGAGTTCGAGGCCAGCCTGGGCTACAAAGTGAGCTCAAGGCCAGCCTGAACTGCATAGCGACACCCTGTCTCAAAAAGACAAAACAAAACCAAAACAAAAAAAATAAAGACATCTAGATGTCTCCAGTGCCCAGCAGGGCTTAAACGTCTGACGAGTGCATTAAATCCCCCACACTGCCTGAGACTGCCCTACCCTAGGAATCGAACTCAGGGCCCCGAGCTTGCCAGGCAGGCACTGCATCGCTGAGCTACAATCCTCGGCCCCTGAGATCTCTTAACTGATTCTCTTTGTCAGCTAGGCCGGAAACTACTGTGCCAGAAAGCACTAGTTAGGTGGCTCAAGGGGGTCGTGATGAAGTAGGTGGTGTGGGAAAGGAAGACGCGCAGGAAGGATACAGATGAGACTCTGAGTGCTGTTGAACATGGAAACTCCTGAGAGGAAACCAGCCAACTCCACTGCAAAAAGGCCCAGGGTGACAGAGAGTGCTGTTACCAGCCTGCAGGGAAGAAAAGGGTTGGGTCAGGCCCTCTGGATTTGGAAGACCCTTCCATCCCACCACCTCTTCGCTGAAACCACCCTGCCCCGAGAGCTCACTCAATGTCTCGCTTCTTGTACTGCTCGGGGGTGAACCTGAGAGGCAGGCAGGCTAGGACGTTGCTGTCCTGGGGAACAGGGCAGAAAGAAAAAGGAAGTGAAAGAAGGGCGGGCTGCGGGGCAGGACTAGGGGCGACGGGGGATGGGAGGGCCCGCGGGATAAAACCTGGGGGCGGGGGGTCACCCTTGGGACTACAAAGAGGTGGAAAAGCCGGAGGCCGGAGGGGATGGGCGCGCCTTACCCGGGACCAGAATAAGGTGATAACGACTACCAGATGCGCCATGAGCGTCAAAAAGCGAGAGGGCACAAGGCCCGAGATCCGACCCATGGCCTTCAGGTACAGGTACACCTCCCGGAGCAGAAGCCGTGGCCTGGAAGTTTAAGGAGGAAACCCGAGTACCCCCTTCTAACACTGGTCCCGCGCGCCTAGGCACCGCCCAGTTGCCTTGGTAACTGCATAAGTATGGGCTGTCCCTCTGAAATCTCGCGAGAACAGTGTGTTCTCGAGCCACTAAACACTTCCGGGACGGCCCTGGTGTACCCAGTGGCGGAGCCGGAGAAAAGCCGAGGGTACGTCTCTATGCCCGCAGGGCTGTCAGCGACTAGGAGTGTGCAGTTGGCAAGTCCCGCACGGCCGAAATTATCTGGGGTGGTGCTGGTGGTGGTGGCGAACAGAAGCCCACTCTGCCCTAGGCCGAGAGCCCGACGGCCTCTCTACCCGGCCACCCACGCCCGCAGCGCGCGGCCCGGGTGTGCTCCAGCGTGACCATTCTCATTTCGTCCCCCGAGACAGGTGCTGCCTGCACGCCGGCTTAGGTCTCCACCAGGTCCGAGGCTTGGACTCTTCTCGTCCTTGCATCCTTTTGGCTTCCCACTGCCTTAGCGTGAGCCGATAAGGGAACCGCACGTGGGACGCGAGTGTCCCTAGGTCATCGGACAGCTGCACGTTCTCCCGGAGCCTTTGAGTATCGAGCGATTCCAGACCTGAACCTTCCTGGAGGGAGACTCAGGTTACCCCTAAACACGTTGTCTGTTTGGTGAGGGATTTGCAGAATGCGGAGAACGGCGATCTCCCTGGAAGTAGCGTGTGGGTGAAATTTGACTTTGGGGAGCGGAATGGATCACCAGGACGGAAAAGTGGAGGGATTGGGGGTGAAGGAAAGGAATGAAATAGTCTCTGCGTCCCCAGGAGGCTTACATTTGGCTGGGGCGCAGACCCAACTCTGATTTCACTATTGCTTTGAGGTCCCAGGCCCCGACAACCTGCCTGACCCCTGGGCCTCAGCGAAAATCCCTGCAGATCAGAAAATTCTTGCCGCGTTAATTGCACAGAGTCAAGTCCCATCCTTAAGGGACCTGCAGCCCTTTTCCCAGAAAAACAATCTCTCTTTCCCACTCCTAAACACTGCGCCTTTAAACCATCTAAATGACAAGCCCAAGAGGCATTTCTCATTCATTGATTCATTTGACAGATACTTATTGACCACGTCGGGCACTATGCAGTTCTCTGAGAGAATAGTGGGTAACAAAAGGCTCAACCTTCCTCTAATTTATAGTCTAGGCAGCAAGATCTCTATAAATCAGCAAATAATAAGCCTGCAAGGTAATTGGTGCTATACATAAAAAATTTTAAAGGGAAACACTAAAGTAATATGAGCAAGATATGATCAAGGAAAGGCTCTTTGAAATGGGCCATCCATCCTGAAGACTTTGTTTTAGGGAATTTGGCTAAAAATGAGAAGAAATCAGTTTCAGTTTCCTCAGGTCTCAAAGAAATGGATCTGCCACTCCCCTACCCTAACCACCACACCCGGCTAGGAATTAGTTTTTGAAAGAGAGAAATTTAGCAAAGTTACTTTCCTTTCTAGTCTAATAATATTGGATGATAATCAAATATTACCCAAGTCATTTTTTTTTTATCTGCGATGTAAAGATGGTTCTTGTCTTGACTATTGGACCTTTTCAAAGTTCTAAAATTTCTTTCACACCTCCCTCATCTCAGGAGCTACAAGCAAAACCACAAGTACAGTGGATACAACTGCTTTTCTCTTTTGAAGTGATCTTCATTGCCATTAGACCCCAAAAAGAGCATGAGTTGGATGGGGGTGGTGGCGCAGCCTGTAATCTGAGGGCTCAGGAGTCTGAGACAGGACTATTACCTTGGGTTCGAGGCCAGCCTGAACTACATAGCAAGACCCTTTCTCAAAACAAAACAGAATCAAAAAAAAAAAAAAAAAAAAGCTCCAAACAATCGGGGGATGACACCTATGTTACAGTGAGACGTGGGCATCCTGTACACCCAACACAGCAATTAATAGTTTAGCAAGCACACGGTACTCTCAAGGCATAGATAAAATACAAGGACTGGAGAATTCATGTTTTTCTTCTCTTTGCCTGTAATTTATGTGCATTTTCTCCTGGGAACAGAAAACGCAGGCCAAGCTCCTACTGTGATAGTTTGTCAAGTCTGGTTGTTCCCGGATGAAGGAAACTGTGTCACAGGGCAACACTGAGGAAAACCCAGGATCTGCTTCCAAGATTTTCCAAAGTGCCTGAATAGAACAAAGAGAAAGAGCCAGGCATGTGGAGAATTGAGGAAAGAGCACCCCGGGGAGTGGCCATAGGGGGCCAATTGGTGATTAGAAAGAAAGGCAGCGTTTCTGAAACCTAGTGATGCAGTGGGAAGAGACAAGCAGAGTAAGGCTAGAGAGACGGAGAGCCAGATGCCGTCAGGTTTTAGTCCGTGATCCTGGCACTTAGGGGACTGAGCCAGGAGGATCACAGCAAGTTCAAGGCAGCCATTCAAAAATAAAGAAATAAATACAAAAGCAAAACAGGTGATGTCAGGTCTTATAACTATGGGGAGGGCCATGGTCAAATTTGTGTTCCAATGACTGGTTGCAACATCCAGAATGGATTTTACTCAGAAGGTGAAAGGGGAAGACACAGAGTTACCTAGAAGGGATAGTTGGGGGCTTGCATCAGGGAGCACCCTCTGAAGAAAGTAGAGCCAAGTAGGTAAAATCGAGAGAGATTTACAAGATGAAGTCTAGGCATGGAGATGTGGGTAGGTGAGAAAAAGAGGTTAAGCTGACTGTTAAATTTTGGGTTCCAGAAGCTAGAGGCTCGGCGCATTCTACCTACATTAGGCTTCTTGCCCAAAGGACTACTAGGGAGCGAAATTGGGCAGTCCCATTTCACAATGTGAAATAATTGCAAGCCTCTCTCATTTCCTGTCACTTTGGATCATAGAAATCTGCCCTAGATAGAAGCCACTTCTGAGTTTTAGAGCCAGCTTGTGGCCACAGAAGGTACTGCGAGTGTCTGGATGTCCTTCCCTAGATGGCCATTCACTTCAGGGCTACGACCCTATGTCCTAATATCTGAACTAGTGAAAAAGCCAAAAATATGTAAAAATACAGGAAACAGTATATAGTTTCTGCTTACACCATTATCAACACACCCCTGTTTCTGCTGTAGCATGTCACAACTCCCACTGGGTTGTTTTCAAGCAAATCCTAGACATCATCAAAAAGCCCATATGCTATTTTGTATATATCAATAAAATGATTCTAAAGTTTATATGGATTGCTTTTGTGTGTGTGTGATAGTAGGGACTGAACCCAAGTTTACTCTACAACTATACTAAATACCCAGCCCTTTTTATTTTTTAATTTTGAGACAGGCTACTACCTTGCCAAGGCTAGCTTTGAGCTTGAAATCCTCCTGCCTCAGCCTCCCAAATAGTTCCAATTGCAGGCATGCATCACCCTGCCGAGCCCAGCCTGCTTTTCAATTTTTTTTTTTTTTGAAACAGGGTCTCACTTTGTAGTTCAAACTGGCTTAAACTCACAGTAATCCTCCTGCCTCAGCCTCCCGAGAGCTGGAATTACAGGTGTGCACCACTACACCTGGCTACTTTTAAATTTTTAATTATTTTGGAGGTCTGGATCACTCATTGTTTTTATTTTAACTTAACTATAAGCAAACAGAAGAATGAGTACAACACAACTCCAGATTGAGTTTTCTAAGACCACTGAAAGCAATTTATTAGCACAGATTTTTTATTTTGTTTCTAATTAATGAAGTGTATTGGTACATTTTAGGTGTACATCATGATCACATCCATCATAGGGAATTTTTACCTGTACATGATATATTTTGATTTTTTTCCCCTTCTCCTACCCTCCAACCCGTCTTCCCCTCCCTATTTACAAGAGTTTTGTTTCCATTTTTCATTCTTTTCTCCTTTTTTCCTTTTCCTTTCTTTTTTTCCTTGCCCTTCCCTAGTTCCCCTTCCCATTTGAATGTTTTCTTCCTATTTCACAGTACCTATTACACATTTTGGTCCTTATATACGCTTTTGGTTTCTCACACACCACAGAAAGAACTTGGCATTTACATGTGTGTCCGATTTATTTCACTTAAGAGTGTGGTCTCAAGGTGCATCCATTTGCTTAGAAATATCTCAAGTTTATCCTTCCTTATGGCAGAATAGTACTCCATTGTACAAAAACCCCCACATCTTTATCTGTGCATCACTGCTGGGCATTTGGGCTGTTTCTAAGATTTAGCTATTACAAACTGTAGCAGCACAGATTTAAGCATTAATAGTAATCTGTCACCCAGTGTTGATGCTTGTCTATGTAGCCAGTTCTCAACAACAGCAAAGGTAGTCAGAGCTATTCTCGCCATAGCTTTTTCCTGTATTACTTTTTTTTTTTTTTGTACAGGGAATCAAACTCACAACCTTGCGCTTGCCAGGCAGGCACTGTGCTGCTGAGCTATATCCCCAGCCCTCTTTCTTTTTCTTTCTTTCTTTCTTTCTTTTTTTTTTTTTTAATTACTTTTTAAAAGAGCCAGAAGCCAGGAATGGTAATACACACCTATTATGCCAGCATCTGGGAGGCTGAGGTAGGTGCATCACCACAGGTTTGAGGCCAGCCTGGGCTACATAGTGTGTTCAAGGCCAGCCTAGACTACATAGCAAGACCCTGTTTTAGCCAGGCGTGGTGGCCCAAGCCTGTAATCCCAGCACTCAGGAGGCTGAGACAGGAGGAGCACAGGGAGTTCTAGGTCACGCTGGGCTACATAGTGAGACAAAAAACAAAGCAAGCCAGGAGTGGTGGCACATGCCTGTAATGCCAGCACTCAAGGGGCTGAAACAGGAGGGTGTGAGTTCGAGGCCAGTCTAGGCTACATGTAGTGAACCCCTGTTTCAAATAAATAAATAAATAAAAATTTAAAAAAGACAACAAAAAGAAAAGGAGAGAGTGATGGGGGAATGACAGCCAAAAGATCAATGTCATGGGAGAACAAGGCGCTTGGAGTTATTACTCAGGGTCAGTTAATGCCAGGCCTGAGAAGTTCTGTGAGCTTTGACATCTCTGTGGTATCTAATAACTTTCAAGAAAGTTATTGCAGAAATCTGGGTTGCCCTGGGGATGGGCAGGAATCCACTGAGAAGGGACAGGGAGAACTTTCTGGAGTGCTGGAAATGTCCTGTATATCTTGAAAGAGTTGTGAATTGCGCGGCAGTATTTGTCAAAACTCATGGAAATATGCACTTAAAACCTATCTGTGCTTTGTGCTGTATGTAAATTATGCCTTAAAAATCCAAAAAAATTTAATGCAGAATTTACCCCCTAAAGATTTTACATCCTAATGGCGGGGCTTTTCCGGACAGGTTAAAAAATTAGAATCTCCAAACCTGGGCACGGGGGTGGGTATTTTTGAAGGTTCCTCAGGAGTCTGCATCCTGCTGGAGGGGCTCATCGCCCACCGCTTCGGGTGTCCTGGACTCTGGCGTGGCCCCCCTACGGTCTGCCTGGCATCCGTCTTTCTGTCTGATTCTGGACAGGTCCTCGCTGGGCTGTGAGCTCTGGGTCCCCCTGGCGAGCAGGTCAGCGCTCTCCACCCAGTATCTGACAGGGCGACAGGGCAGGGTGGAAGGCACCGGTGAGGCAGAGCCACAAAGCCTCAGCCAGCGGATACCACCCGCAAGACTCGGCCTATCGGCTGTGTCCACCAAACGGGTCTGGGTTGCTCGTCCGGCCGCCTGGCCGGACAATGGTCAAAGGGAGACCTGTCCAAGCAGGGAGCCGGCCGGCCTCGTGGCGCAACGGTAGCGCGTCTGACTCCAGATCAGAAGGTTGCGTGTTCAAATCACGTCGGGGTCAGGTTCTTTTTCCGTATGTCTACTTTAAATCTAGTCCAGCACCAATCCTCCCCGCCCAATGTCTAAGGTATCGGAAAGCAGGCATCCGGCAAAAAAAATGTCAAGGACGTCTCTTGAGAAGACCCCAGTGATTCTTCCAGATTGTTTTGCGGTGGATCCTGGTAATTTGGGGCGGACAAAGGGGCTCCGGAGGACAGATAGTTCCAGACACTGAGTCTAGCGGGAGAAGGTTTCGGTGCTGCTGGCTCAATTTGACTGCTGAGCGGGCTTCCCAGAAACACCAGCGAGCCACCCCGGCAGGAGTAAGAGTTCAAACCCCAGAGAAAAGAATTCGAAAAAGTAGGATGTGGACGAGGTGGCCGAGTGGTTAAGGCGATGGACTGCTAATCCATTGTGCTCTGCACGCGTGGGTTCGAATCCCATCCTCGTCGGTATGCCCTGGCTGAGGTATTCTGTAACTTTTGTAATTCCAAAGCAGAGATATGTGTTGTCACCTCCTTTCGGTGTAGTTAATATTCCTCGCAGGGCTCCATTCGTACTCTTCTCCACCGTCTTTTGTCGTTTTTACTACATTTTTTGCACCGCCAAGAGCCGTAGGAAGGGAATACATGTTCAAGCACCGGTTGTGGAGTTGGACTGTCCGAGAAATGAGGACACTGCAAACTTGAGTAAGTTCCATAACGGTGGCTTAGTTAGCTAAGGTGCCTGACTAAGAAGGAGAAGATCCTGAGTTCCAATCCCAGCACTCCCTTCATATCTTCTCTGGTTTTACAGAATAGGCATACTCAGGTAATCCTCCCATAAGTTCAGAATTTACTTCGCTGAATCTACTCTGTACAGTAATTTGAGGTATCTAGCACTTTTTGATAAATATGCCTTGCCGCTCATGTACACCACACTCCTTGCTTCTCATGGCATGTTTGTGATTTAGACCTACAGCCAAGAGTCAGAGGCCAGGTGGAGTGGCGCACGCCTGTAATCCCAGCATTAGAGAGGCTGAGGCAGGAGGATCACCACAAGTTTGAGGTCAGCCTCGGCTACATAGTGAGTTTAAGTCCAGCTGTGGATAACATAGACAGACCAGGCTCCAAAAAAAAGAAAGGAAGGAAGGAGAGAAAGAAAGGAAGCAGAATCAGCATTGTAGCTGAGCTGTTAATATGCTCTAAGTGGTCAGCCGGTCAGTTTGTATGCTCTTTCATATTTTCTAAAAGACTCCTGAAAAGCTTTACAGAGCAAGCGGAACAGTAATAACACTTTACATAGCATTATATTGAAAGACTTACATCGGCTGGCCGGTTAGCTCAGTTGGTTAGAGCGTGGTGCTAATAACGCCAAGGTCGCGGGTTCGATCCCCGTACGGGCCAGAAGTGAGAGTTTTGATATTATGTACTGTTAGCACTCTTTAGTTTCACCGATGAAAAATGTCACAGAAGAAATCTTCTCCAGAAGTTTTCTCACTCAGTAGAAGAAATAACCTTTGTTTCTACATATCCTGTTCAAGAATCCCTTGTAACCCCAGGACTGAGGAGGCTGTGGCAAAAGGATCCCCTTGAGTTTGAGGCCATACTGGGCTACGTAGTGAGAACCTGTCTCACACACAAAGGATGGTGGTGTTAATGGAAGTAAATTCAAAATGGGATGGTCTCGGGGGTGTGTGAAAAAAAAACCAAAAACCGTAGTTTTGTGATTTCTACATCAAAATTTCACAATCTTATGTGGTCCCTGAACTATGTTAAGTATAAACAGAAGACTGCCGTGATTTGGAATAAGATTGTCTCAAATCATTACATGTGACACTGATTAGTGCACTGTGGCAAATGGTCAGGAATAGAGCTGTCTCAGATGTTCCCATCTTCCTTCACAGTCAAGATGTCCAACTGCCAGGTGCCGGCCTGCTCATCAGGACCTGAGAAGAGGGCCCCTTCCCCTTCCTCCTCTTCTGGAGAACTTTGCCTGCATTTCTGCTTTCACTGGACCTCTGCGCTCCTGTGTGTGATCCCCTGGGCCTCGAATTTTCCCTCGGATCCCCTACCTAACAACAGGAAACATATCCTCCGGGATCCCCACCCCCACCCCACTCCCAGCACTGCCCAAGTGAGCTCCATGAACAGGACCAACCTTCATTCCCATTTCTTGGCCAGTCAACCCCTGCAACCACACACAGATGCAGTTTCAGCCTTAGCAGCAGCAGCACTTTAATTCCACAAAAATCCAGGAAGCCAAAACGCATTAGAACATTCCACAACAGGTGGGTTTCAAGACCAGCAACAATTCTACCTGAACCCTGAGCAGCAAGAAACCTCCCACCTCACCCCCTCCGCCATGCAGTGCGTTCCTCTTGGCTCCACCCCAGTTCTGGCTGGCGAAGTGATACTGTAGGAGACCAGAGGGTAGGAGTGGAGGTCATCCATCTGCAGCTGTGCGTCGTCGCCTACACTCAAGCTCCCAAAGCCCCTGGGACCTGAGACGTGGCCACCGGAACCAGGATGGCCACACTGGGGCTACAGCACTCTCCGTTTCCTTGTCTTGATCTCATGTGGAGTCAGGTCTCCACCCTCAAGCTGAGACCTCAGGCCCTGGCTTCCTAGGGATGGTGCTCTAGCTAGGAGGGGGAGCTGGTAAGAACAGGGTAGCTACAGAAGGCCAACAGAGTAGAAGCAGGGCAACATCCCTCCCATCCGGAGAACTGTCAGACCTTCCCCCTATAGCCTCCCTAAGGCCCAGTGGGCGGGCACGGGCCAGCTAGACGCAGCGGGAAATCCTCCAGCACAGAGGCCTCCTCTCAGGCAGGCGGCTCCCACCAGGCCTCCTAGAAGAGTCTTTAAGGTCCTGCGGGGCCCTGCCCTGGCCAGTCCCGGCCTCTGCGCTCTCCAGCTTATTTGCACAGTGCCTCTAACACCTCCAGCGTGCGTCGGATATCTCGGACTTGACGAGCCAGCCCCTGAACCGGTTGCAGAGCCCGCTCCAGCTCCTCGCAGCGCGCCAGCAGGGTGTACATGCCCTTGATACTCATGTCCACGGCCTCGCCTAAGGAGTCCACGGCGTCTCGGTAGGTCTGGATGCAGCCCACGCTCAGCGCCGTCAGCTCCTGCACCGCGCCACCCAGCCCGCGAAGCAGGCGATCCACCCGGCCGCCCAGCTCCCGACTCAGCCGCTCCAGGTCCCGCAGCACGTCAGCGTCTATGGGCGGGATGGTGGGAGTGGGCGCGGGCGTCAGGCAGGGCCGCGCAGGGGCAGGCGGGAGGGGCGGCGGGGCGGCGCTCAGGCGGATCTTGAGTTGCAGGTTGTTGGCGACGAAGTGGGTGAGGTCGCCGTGGCGGCTCACTGTGCCCTCCAGCTCCAAAGGGCTGGAGATGGTGGCGCGGCGTCCGCCGCCCGCGCCGGACTCGGCCCCCGCGCCGCCGCACGCCCCGCTCAGTCCGTCCAGGCTGCGGCTGTCCTGAAGGCGGCTGCAGAACGAGCGGCCAGCCCTGCCCTCCGCCTCCGCCTCCTCGCCGCTGTCTTGCTCTCCCCTCTGTAGCTGCTCGGCATCCATCTCGCCGCCTCGCGGGCTCCCCCGACGGCAGAGCCTCTCGGAAGCGGGCTTCTCTTCGGGCAGCTCGGGGTCCCTGTCCCGGGAGGGCGAGGGCGGGTCGTGCTCGCGACCTGGCGCTCCGCGGCGGCTCCCGGGTCCAGACGGCGTCGTTCCGCGGCCGGACGCGACCTCCCCCGCCTCGCGTTCGGGCCGGCGGACGATGCCAGCGCTCGAAGCCTTCGAGGACGCCCTGAGGTGGCGGCTGGCGCCCCCAGCGTCCTCCGCCTCTTCCTCCCCGGACACCATCAAGCCCGAAGGCGGCCTAGGGGGCGTTCGGTCTGGCCCGCCGCGGAAAATCGAGGCCTCCTGTTCCGCTACGGCCAGAAGGCCCGCCTCTGGCCCCGGCCGCCCCCGAGACGACTCCATACTGCGGCGGGGGCCGGAACCGAGGAATTGGTCCGCCGCGGCTCGGGAGGCGGTGGCGGCGCCTTTAAGGGGCGTTGGTAGAGGCGCGCCGATTGGCAGCAGCCTGACAAGGATAAGGACAGGAAGAACACTTTGATTGGCCGCGGCGACCGGGAAGTTCCGGAAGAAGACCTGTTATTGAACAGCCCTACACACGTGAGCACCAACCGGGTTGAAGGATGCAGGGGACAGCTGCGCTCGTCGCCCCGCCCTGTCAGAAAGTTGAAGGGGCAGATTTTAAAGACGAAGGTCTTGAAATACCGGACTCCCGCGGGGGCGGAGCCAGGATCCTTCCAGGTGCCCATAGTTGCACCGCCCACAATTATTGCTCACAGACTCGGGATTCCTAGAGAGTCTTGGAAAATAGTGCTTCCTGCTTGGACCCTCGGGGTGGAACCGCACCTAGTTGACCAAGAAGGTTAAAACCAGAATTTGCGGCAGAGCCTGAGCGGTCGGTTCCGTCACCCTGGGAAGACAGACCTAGCCAGTGAGTCGCGCAGAGCGCTGCGCTGTGGGCAGCGCAGCGGGGTCAATGGACTTTCCGGGGTTTTTAGTCATGCTACAAGGTAAAACAAAGGCGAAGATCACAGATTTTGATAAGCACTTTATAGGAAATAAAGGGTTGAGGCTGACATACCAGGGAAGGTACTCCGCAGAGGAGGGGTGAGGAAAGGCCTCTTCCATGCGAGGACATTTAACTGAGAGGAACCGCGAAGGGCGGCCCCGTCCTGGCCGACTTGCCCTGAACTTCAGACACAAGGTCGGGGCGGGGGTGTGGGCGTTGGCGAGGGTAGGGTGCGGGGTAGGTGGAGATACTGCGGCTAACGCAAGATGCGCAGCGGGGAAGACTGCGAGGCTGAAGAAGCAGGCAGGGGCCACATCAGGCAGGGAGCCTGGGCGTTGGAGCTCCTGTTAGAGAACAGAGAGTTCTTCCGAAGTGCAGGAGTGCAGCAGACACCAGGGAAAATATAGCCAAGGTCTTGAGACTGGTGTTTAATAAAAACAGTTCACTAATGTTCTTTGGCTAAGAACGAATGTGATTGTTCCTTTTATTTTTGTTTGTTTTTAAAGTGGGAATTGAACCCAGGGTCTTCGCAGTGAGGTACATCCCCATCCCCAGCCTTTTTTCATTTTTTTATTTTTAGACAGTGTCTTGCTAAATTGCTGATATGCCTAGGTTAGGCTTGAACTTGCAATCCTCCTGCCTCAGCTACCCAGAGTGCTAGGATTTATAGGTCTGCACTATCACACCTGGCTTGATTGTTCCTTTTTATTTTTTAAATTTTTGTTAATCTTCTCCTGCAAAAACTCACACATTCACCATCTTATAATGTCATTAGAACATCTTTACTCCTGCTTTTGCCGGTACCAATATTAGCCCTTGCAGCCCCTAGTGTCTTCGTTGTGTTTTTGAGTTCCTTTTACTATTTTCTTGAGGTCTGTTTTTCTCTCCTGGGGTCCATTTTTCTTTACACAATCAAAGGAACCATAAATTATGCCAAAGCTAGTTATCTTGCCACCACCAAAGTGAGCTCTGAGTCCAAATATAAAGATGATGTTTCGTATAGTCTTGTACATTTTGGCTAGTTTTTCCTAAATTTCTGTTGCCTTCCCTGGGTGGAAGACGTCAATAACCATTTGTTTCCTCTGAATTTGCGGCTTGGTGCCGAGAGAAAAGACTTGGATAGAGAGATGGCTTGCTGGCCTGGCAGTTGTCACATCAGCTTTCAGAAGTGCAGCTCCCCATCACCTCCCTAACACAGCTCTGTGCCAGCATTTTAGGGAGCCAGCTCTGATAATAGGAGCTTACTGTGTCACTAGGCATGGAGAATTCATAATTGCTGTAGTCTGTATCCTGTATGTGTGTATGTGCACGCACAATGGTCTTATATATAGTTCAGGCTGGCTATGAACTCACTGTTTTATTTTATTTATTTATTTATTTATTTATTTATTTATTTATTTATTTTGAATTCCCTGTTGATTGGGCTGTCCTGAACTCATGGTGATCCACCTGCCTCAGCCTCCCAGGGCAGGGATTATGGGCATGTCCTCCACACCCAACTTTGTTTTCTTTTATTTTGAGATGAGGTCTTGCTAAATTGCCTAGGCTGGGCTCATACTTTCAGTCTTCTTGCCTCAGCTTCCAGCAGTGTTGGGATTACAGGTATGCACTCTCATATTCAGCTTATATGTACTTTATAGTCACTTGCAGTTTAATAAAACTCTGTCTTTCCTCTGTTCTAAAAAGAAAGTTGTACATATCTGGGCTGGGTAGATAGATACCTATTCTTTCAAAAATGGAAGAGTTTTCCTTGAGAACGGGAAGCTGAGCACAGGAAGGGAATGATGTGACAGGGTTCATGTCTGGGGATTTCTGGCTGTTGCAGAAAATGTCTACGGTGGTTAAAGTGGACAGGTGGACTAATGAGGTTCCAAGTATAAAGTAGCTTAGCCTTGCGTGATGACGATAAAGCAGGCAAATGGACATGTTCTAGATGCACCTTGAAGATTATAATGGACAAATGTTCAGCTGCCCAAAAGTGTTAAGTAAGCGAAGCTCCTCCCTCCGTGTTTTATGAGGGTTGGTGAGGTAACAAGCTCTTTCATTGAACCCAGGGGTAGGAATGTGACCCAGGTGCCCAATCAGAGCACCTCATCCTTCCTGCACACTGGCTCAGGAAGGAAACAGAACACAAGGCATGACCAATAAAAGTTTTCTAAAAAAATTTTTGGAAACAGGGTCTCAATATGTAGCTCAGGCTGTCCTTGAACTCATGGAGATCCTCCTGCCTCAGCCTCCCAAGAGCTGGGATAACAGGCGTGTGCCACCATGCCTGGCTTCTAAAACTATTCTTAAATTTAAAAATATTTAATTTTTTTTTGTAAGTCGGGCGTGGTGGTGCATACCTGTAATCCCAGCACTTGGGAGGCTGAGGCAGGAGGATTGTTGCAAGTTCGAAACCAGCCTGGGCTAAAAGTGAGCTCAAGGCCAGCCTGAACTACATAGCAAGACCGTGTCTCAAAAAGACCAAAAAAAAAAAAATTATTTTTGTAGTCCTGGGAATCAAGCCTAGGGCCTCATACATGCTAGGTAAAAGCCTTGCAACTGACCCTCATGCTGAGCTTCTGTTTGTTTGTTTAACTAGAGTGGTGGGGAATGTGACACAATTTTTCCTTCTCTTAGGATCTCAGGTTGGGGATCAGTTTATCTGTCTCCCAAGAGACCATTGCTAATGAATGAATGAGACTAATAAGTGAAGGGAACTGGAGATAAAAGATGAAGCCACAGGCAAATGTGGTGGCACAGGCCTGTCATCCCAGCACTTGGGAGGCTAAGGTAGGAGGATCACCATGAGTTCAAGGACAGCCTGGGCTATATAGTGAGCCCAAGGCTGGCCTGAATTACATAATAAGAGACTGAGCAAAGAAAGAAAGAGAGGGGTGGGGGAGAAAGAAAGACAAAGAGAGAAGTGACATGTGTTCTAGAACATTTGAATTCTTGCTCAGGTGCAGACCACTTCCACCTGTATGTTTCCTATGATCTGGTTCTCCAACTAGGGAAGGGTTGCCCACCTCCATCCCACCCCCCAAAACTCTTGTTCTTCTTTTCTTCCTCTAGTAAATGGCAACTCTCTCTTCCCAGTGGCTGGAGTTACTCTCAGATTCTTCTCTTTTTGTTATAATCATGTATAATCCTTGGTTCTGCTGTAAAATGTACCCAGACTGTCTGATATCCCCCAATTTTTTTTCAGACAGGGTCTCACTATGCAGTTCAGGCTGGCCTTGAGTTCACTTTGTAGCCCAGGCTGATTTCAAATTTGCAATGATCCTCCTGCCTCAGCCTCCCAAGTGCTGGGATTATAGGCATGTGCAACCACACCCCACTCTTCCTTCAATTTTGAGACAGGTTTTCCCTAAATTGCCCTGGCTGGACTTGAACTCCCAATCCTCCTGCCTCAACTCCCAAGTAGCTGGGATGACAGGCATGGGCCCCCGCACCTCACTCACTCACAGACATTCTTTTAAACTAGGAATGATATCACTGTTCTGCTCATGGCCTTACTGTGACCCCTAGTTTCCCTAACAGTTAAAACCCAAGTCCTCACTGTGGTCTGGGAGGGCATAGGTGCAGGCAGGACTCTGATCTCATCTCTTCCTTCCCTTCTGCCACATGACCCTCCAGGAGCCACCTTCATCTCTCTGTCTCCCAACTGTTCCCCTCGCAAGAGAGCCATGCTTCCCCTTGGGGAGTCACACCAGCCCTTGCCAAATTAATTTATGTATTTCTGAGGCTGAATCTGCCAAGAAAAATTGCCTGGACACAACTCCTTCCTTTACCTCCCTCAGGCCCTTGTTTAAATGTCCCCTTTTCCGTGAGGCTTCCTGGCCACCCCTTTAAAACTGTAGTCGCTTTTCCCAGGAATGCTGGATCTTTTCTCCCCTGCCTTTTCTTCATACCAGTTTTCACCGTCTGACCCACATTCTGCTGCTGTGTGGTGTAGGCTCCGTCAGGGAAGGGTTTTCTGTGTGTTCAGTCCCCTTAGTGCCTAGAATAGTTCCTGGTCCTAGTCAATAAATATATACTAAGTCAGTGACCCAAGCCCTTCGGTTCTCCGTGGGCCCTGAATTCATTCAGAGTGTGTTTCTGTCACTTGCATCCGGAGTGCTGAGACAGGAGGAGTCCTGTGGAGTGGTACACTGCATGCTTCCCTCTCTCTGGGCCTGACACCCTCCCTGTCCTTTCCCTCTCAGCAGGTGATGTTCTATGGCTACAGCTCTTCCTGTAGCAAGAGATGAAAACATAAGTTGAAACACCGCCACCAGTAGAGGGGTTTATTGGCTCCTGCAGTAATGAATGGTTTTAAGACAGCATGACCTCCAGGGAAGCTTGGAATCAGTGGTTGAAGCTGTCATCAGGATCTGTTTTCTGTAGCAATGGTCAATTTTCTTTTTTTTTAATTTGAGCAGGGTCTCACTATGTAGCCCAGGCTGGCCTCGAACTTACAGTGATCCTCGTGCCTCAGTCTCCCAAGTGCTGGGGTTATAAGAGTTCCCACCACATCTGGTTTAGGTCTGCTTTATTTCAAAAGGGCTTCCTTATAGTGGCAAAATATCTACAGCATTTGTCTTTTTGTTTAGTTTTGGTTTTTTGAAGGGGTACTAGGGATTGCTTTTGTTATTCTTTTGGGCATCACTTGTCATTCTTTTTGGCCTCAGGATCTGAATCGCAATGTTTGAAGACTCTCCCAACTTGTAAGGCAGCACCCTCTGCCACCACAAAAGCTGGGGTGCCAGCCAGCCCTCTCCTGGCTTGCTTAGCACATGATTCAGACTCTGCTGTGATCTACTGGGTCACTTGGCCGGTGGGTTTTTCCCTAGCTGTATAGAATTCAGGCCTAGTGCTCTGACATTCCTAGATATTCTGGTAGTTACCCAGGACACTTTCAGTAAAGTTCTTTTCTGGTTAAATGAGCCAGAGTTGTTTTCTGTTGCGTGAAACCAGGAACGCTTTCCGACCTACTCCAACAGCTCCGGAAACTGAGGAGCAGCATTCACCAGACACCAGACCTCCCAGAAGAACAAGGGTACTTTTTTCTTTCTCTCACTCTTTTTTGTTTGTTTGTTTGTTTTTTGAGTCAGGGTCTCACTTTGTAGCCCAGGTTGGCCTAGAACTTACAGCGATCCTCCTGCCTCAGCCTCCCCAGTGCTGTGATTACAGGTGTGCACCAGCACACTCAGCCAGGATACATCCTTCCCAAAACCTCAGTTAATGCCCTTTCATATCTCAGTGGCCTAAATTGGTTCATAGGCCCACATTAGATGCTCTGGTCAGGGTA
>NW_004955467.1:8750364-8761116 GCF_000276665.1 Chinchilla lanigera | reverse complement strand
CCCAGGCTGACTTTGAACTCACAACAGTCCCGCCTCAGGTTCCTGAGTGCTGGGATTACAGGCGTGCCACCACACCTGGCCTTGAAGTAGTCTGTCTGGCAAGGTAGTAACACTTGACCTCAGATTAAAACAGTCATATTCTTCCTGGAGCAAGTGATGAGTTCACAGCCTCCAAACCACAGTAGCTGCAACATGCTGCTGGAGAGAACAAAGACGAAGGGAGAAGAGCAACGACACTATCTATTGCATTGAGAGTCAGCAAAGTGTGGGGCTTGTGGACCAAATCCAGCTCACCACCTGTTTTCATATGGACTAAGAGCTATGAAAGATTGAAAGGTTTTTCCTTTTTAAAATTAAAAAAAATTTGCTAGGTATGGTGGCACATGCCTATCATCCCATTGCTTGGGAGGCTGAGGCAGGAGGATCACTGTGAATTCAAGGCCAACCTGCATTACATAGTGAGACCTGGCCTCAAAATTTTTTTTTTTTAAAATATTGCTTTCCTGGGAACTGAAAACCAGGGCCATGCATTGAGATACATTTCCAGCTCTTTTCAGTTATTGAGACAGGGTCTCACTGTTTTACCCAGCCTGGCATCAAGCATGTGATCCTCTTGCTTCAGACTCCCAAATACGTGGGATTGCAGGAGTTCACCACATGCTGGGTCAGATGAGACCCTTCTCCAGCACTGCCCAGTGTGTGGGATTCCAGCCACAATTTCAGACTGGATTCCCCATTGATTCCTTCCTCTAAGGATTTTAAAGAAGCCACTGTCACTCCAGAGGCAGGGGCAGGAGGATCCCTGAGAGCTGGAGAAGGCTTGGGCTACATAGTGAGTTCAAGGCCAGTCTGAACTATGTAGTGAGGTCCTGCCCCTCAAATCTGTTCCCCCAAATCTGTTCTCTCTCCTTCCCTGCCTCCTTGCATCATCTTGTGGGAAAGAAATCATAGAGATGGCAGTTTCTTCTTTCCTTCAGACTTAGAGGGCCCCAGAAAATCGTTCCTCCGAGTATGGGCCTGTGGCATGGTGAGTACTTTGAGCTAAGGAAGACTGGAAAGCCTCAGGAGAGAGTCTCTGTGAGGTTCCCCCGTCCTCCTGTCTCCCAGCATCGCTCTTTCCCACTTCCCTGAAGCCATTCATACAGACCAGAATTTCTTTTCTCTGAGACAAGTCATAGAAACTAGAACCCTTCTCTCCTGAAGCAGGCTCTAGAATTTAAAATGGCCTGTCCTGGTGACCCCAGAGGCCTCCACCGAGGAACATACCAGTGGAACGGAGCAGTGGCTGCAGTGGCTGGTGAGTTACCGAATTCAGAAGTCCCCCAGGAGAAGGGATCCGCCAGGAGCGAGCTCGGAGTGGGGCCAGCTGAGTGGAGCTCAGAACAGCTGTGGCTCGCTCCATCTAGTGGCTTCAAGTGGAATTGAAACTTGTGGAATTCAGTGGAATTCGATACAGTAGAATTCAAACCTGTGGGACCCAACTGCGGCAGGCTGAGCAAGTCCGGTTCCAGCGTCACAGCCAAAAACCAGCCTGAATTTCAGCGGAATTAAAGGTGCAGGCTGGCTGGGATTATCCGCTACCGCTCCACAAAGCTATGGCTGGCTTGCTGGGATTAACAGACTTGGACCTAAACTCTATCTGCCCATGTTGTCTACCTGTAACAGCAGAGACAGACCTTGAAGGGATCATTTTTTAAATTTTCTTTTTTTTTTTCTTTTCTTTTTTCTTGAACAGTTTTTCTGTGAGTGTGAAGGCTCCTAGTTTTTTGTTGTTATGTTCCTGTTTTTATTTCTTCCTTCTCTCTTTCCTTCCTGTCTTCTTCACCAGTTTCCTAAAGTTTTTGTAATCTCCCTTTGTCCTCCAGCCTTGCTTCTGATCTCTGCCTCTTCTTCTAGTTCTCTGTTTTTCCCACTAACCCCTTTTAAATTTTCTCCCCTGAGGGACTTAACCCTGAAGAAGAAGCTACTCACACACGAAAAAGCACATTCCAGGCCGAAAGTTTTTATTTGCAGGAACTGCCCACAGGGTGATGCAGCCCGTTACCTTGCACCCTAACACACACAGGTGAGAAGGCGTATGAGTCACACCTTGCTGTACACCAGGGGACAAACGAGAAGCCTCTTGTGAACAAGGGGTGTGGGTAAACCAGTGCCAATAAGTCAGGCCTAGCTGTAATGGGAGTTCACACTCCAGAGAGAGGCCTTATGAATACCATGAGTCACACTTCAAGAGTGGCCTTATGGGGGCTAGGAATGTGAGCAAAGGCCTGGCAAGAAGTCATCCTACAATAAGCACTCGAAGCCATACTTAGTTGAGAAGACTTTTTTTTCTGCAAAGACCTGGATGTGACTTCAAATTGAAGTCAGACAGCAGAAGACACACTTCATGTTGTAGCTTTGCTTTGTTATGAGTACAGCTGAGTCTGAGCACCTGGCTCATGGGTACAACAAAGGCAGAGAAGATCCAGAGTGCTCTGGACAACGTGAACATGGCAAGGCACATGCAGACTGAAAGTGAAGCTATGGAAGAGGTATTCCGTCCAAACAGAACCCAAAGACTAGCACAAGTGCCTCTATTCATGTCTTTTTTTGGTCCTTTTGAGACAGGGTCTTGCTATGAAGTACAGACTGGCCTTGAGCTCACTTTGTAGCTCAGGCTGCTCTCGAACTCATAATGATCCTCCTGCCTCAGCCTCCCAAGTGCTGGGATTACAGGCATGCACCACCACACCCAGCTTCTACTCATGTCAAATAAAACAATTTATTCTAAAATCTGTAAAAAGAGATAAGGTTGTTACACAATGATAAAAAGATCAGTTCATCTAGACAATATAATTATCTTAAGTGTATGTGCACCCAACATTGGATAAATGGATAATGCATAAAGCAAATATTAGATCTGAAGGAAAAGACAGAGTCCAATACAGTAACACTTTAGCACTTCAGCACCAGATCATCCAGAAAAAAGTCAACAAGGAAACATTAGAGTTAAGCTATAGCACAGACACAACAGCTTGGCAGTCACAGCATTCACCCCATCATCACGGACGACACTCTCCAGGGGCAAGTATACAGTAGGCCACTCCATATCATGTATCTTCTCTGACAGCAATGAGATAGATATAAACATCAAGGGTGACTGTGAAAAGTGTACTAATATGTGGTAATCAACGTGCTCACCAAAGGTTCAAAGGAGAAATTGGAAATGTGCCTCAATTTAAAGTGTCCAAACAAAACAAAATGGAAAAGCAACACGCTTTTGCTGGAATTCAACAAAGCACTAGGAGGAGAGAAATTTATGACAATTCTACCTACATCAAAAGAGTAGAAAGATATTAAAATAAACAAACTAATAAATAAATAAACTGCAACTTCAGGAACTAGGAAAGCAAGGGCCAACCAAAGCCAAAATTAATGGGAGGAACGCAAGGATGAGGACAAGAGCAGAAAGCGATGTCGCTGAATCGGCTCCCCTGGGGACCAACAAAAAGATAAACACCATCAACAGACATTTTTGCTGGATTAAGAAGCGACTCAAATTTTATCAGAGACTAATAAAAGAGTTGTAAAAACTGAAAGGATCTTTGGGGACAGAAAGAAACAAAACAGAAATAAAAGATCTTTAGGGACTCCCATAAATAACTATATGACAACAAATGGAAGACCGAGAACAAACAGAAAAATTGCTGGACACATAACAGAGCATGAGCCACAAAACTGGGAAATCTAACCATCAGTAATAAGCAATAAAATTGAGTATAAAAAGTCTTCTGGGCTGGGGATTTAGCTCAGTGGCACAGTGCCTGCCTGGAAAGTACAAGGTCGTGAGTTTGATTCCCGGTACTGGAAAAAAACCAAACACTACCAAACAAACAAACAAAAGTCTTCCTACAAAGAAACCGCAAGACCAGATGGCTTCGCTGCTGAATTATACTAAACTTTTACGGAAAAATACCAATTCTTTTGAAACTATTTAAAAAAAAAGAAATGGGTGAGAATTACTCCAACCTCATTCCAGAAAACCAACATACGGGGGTGCTGGGGATTTAGCTAAGCGGCAAAAGCGCCTGCCTGGCAAGCGCAAGGTCGTGAGTTCGGTTCCCGGTACCGGAGAAAAACCAAAACAAAAAAAAAACAAAAAACAAAAAACCAACATACGGATAGCAAGACCAGGCAAGGCTGCAGCAACAACAAAAACAACAGAACAGAATACTATAGAACAGTGTCTCTGATAAACATAGATGCATAAATTCTTATCAAAATGCTAGTAAACCAAGTCTAGCGGCAGGTCAGCAAGTTTGTACATCATGATCAAGTGGGATTTATCTCAGGGACATGAGGTTTTTTGTTTTTTGTTTTTTTTTTTTTCTGATAAAGCACTGTTTTATTTTGCTACTAGTGCACTAGCACAAAGGTGTAGGATTTAACATTCCAAAGAAATATACCCAGCTAGTAAGAGTCACTTACATGTAGACATTTTTTCTATTTTCATTATTTTTAGTTTGAGGTACCCTTAGAGACAAGCACATGTCTTTTGGGTTTACTTCAGTGAGTTTTGAAAACAGATACCTATGTACCAATACCCAAGCTGAGATACAGAACATTTCTATCACTCTAGAAGACTCCCTCCTTGCCTTGTCTAGTTAATCTATCACAGAGGTAACCACTGTTTTGATTTCTAGCCCCATGGTAATCACACTAATTTTAGTTGTTTTTTTTTTCCGGCACTGGGAGTTGAACTCACGACCTCGTGCTTCCTAGGCAGGCTCTGTGCCAAAATCCCCAGCCCCTAATTTTAGTTTTTGAATTGCAAATTTTACCACTGCTATTCTGGTCACAACACTGCCATGTGTCTTTGGATGATATTAATGTATTTTCTTTGTTCAAATCTGGATCCCAGATTTTTGATTTTTTTTTTTTCAAGGTCAAATCTATTTGCTGATCTACTGTCAAGTTCATTGCCTCTTTGATGAATAGAGCCTATATTAACCCAAATGGGCACTCATGGTTAAATAGTACAAGTAACCTAGTCTTTTAAAATATTACTGAACTGTGCTAAACTATTTAAAAAATTAACTCCTAGAAGCCAAATGCATATTTCCAGAACAAGTCACATCCATTATTTGAATCCTCAGTAGCCTTTGAAAATAATCAGCTGGGGGATGGGGAGGGCATTATTCTCAATTTACAGATGAGAAAAGGATTGAACAAGCAGGTGGCTTATATAGAATCCCCTTACCATTAACCATTGGTGTCAGGACTAGATCTCCCTTATGTTCATTCCACTGTCCTAGGCCACATGTACACAAAGAGCCAATTTGTATTCCAAAATTTAATTTCTTTGTTTCTTCTCTGAAAATTCATAGGTTACCTGTGCCCTCCACCCTCCAGCATAGTGTTTAGCACTGTTAAAGCCCAGAGATCTTGCTGTATCTACAGCCTCCGTGCTTCTTACTCCTGCTGAACAAGGAAACACTAGACTGTCTGATTTGGAAGGCTTATTTCATGGTACTTTTCTTTGAAGTCTCTTGAGTCCATCTGTAGGGCTTCAGTTACTTCATGCAATGGTATATTGATAGATCCAGGGATCTTTCCATAGTCAAGAATTTCCCATTTCTCTCTAACATCAATTAACATAGTATTTTTGGAACTCAACAGGTTTTTAAGTTTTTCGTAAGTGACATCCTTAGAAACAGTACAAAAAGTATAGCAGCTTCCCTTTATTGACTTCAAATCGCAAAGGGCAGTTTCCAGAGACCCCAGCAAGGCCTGTGCACACACAGGGGCAGTAGCCGGCACATCATCCTCCCAGCTCTGCCTGTCCACAAGGTCTGATATATGCAAATTGATAAAAATGATGCATCATATCCACAGAGTGAAGGAAAAACATGATGTTCTCAATAGATGAAGAAAAGGCATGCAATAAGATTCAAGGTCTTGGGCCAGGGATATAGCTCAGCGGCACAAGCGCCTGCCTGGCAAGGACAAGGTCCTGAGTTCAATTCCCGTACCGAAAAAAAAAAGATGCAGTGCCTCTTCATGATGAATGGGTTGGGTGTATAAGGACTATATGCCTCAGCAAAATTAAGGCTGTTTATGACAAACCAACTGCTAATATACCAAACAGGGAAAAGTTGAAAGCATTTTCTCTAAGATCTGGAACAAGACAAGCTTTCATCACTGGTCTCCTCTTCCTCCAGTACTGGTGACTGAACCCAGGGCCTTTACCCCGAGCCACACGCTGAGGCCATTTTAAATTTTTCATTGTGAGATGAGGTTACAAAGACAAGGTTACTTGATAAGTTACTAAGTTGCTCACACTAAGATTAGAACTTGCCATCGTCTTGTTGGATGTTCCTGGTGAGCAAAGTTGGATAAAGTTTTTAATACCTTTGTGGTGGTTCTATGGTATGGGCTTGAGATATTACACACAAGCCTTTATTTTCCACATTTTTTTTTTTTTTTCTACTGGGAATCAAACTCAGGACCTTATGCTTCCCAGGCAGGTGCTTGTGCCACTGAACTATAGTCCTGACCCTAGTTTTCAAATCTTAAAAGGTGCTTGTGACAATTTGTTTAAGGACATAGTATAATTCACACTAGAGCCATATTCTCATCGTGTGTATTTAGAAAAGGCTTAGCCTGATATGGGCACTCAGCTGCTTTACAACAGCATTTGTGTCTTATGCACTAATTCTTTACCCATGTACCTGTTATGGTTTGTGTCTAGATGTCCCCCCAAAGCCTCATGCAGTCATGGGGTGGGCTTCTAGAGTGTTTAATTGATTCATGGTCTGATGCCTGGATGATGGGTGTGAGTGCTGCACCCACTGTGGAGCAGGCAGCCTGCATACAGTATAAGGGAGGGAAAGAGGCTTGCTAGTGTTGCTCCTCCCTTTTTGCTCTTGCTGCTTTTGCTGTTTTCCGCCACCATGAACAGTTGACCTCTGCCATTTGCCCCTCTGCCTTGGAGCCAGCCAAGTATGGATTGAAACCTCCACAAACTGTGAGCTAAATAAACTTTTCCTTTGGGTGTCAGGTATTTTGTCTCAGCAAGGAGACAGAAAAGTAACCAAGACAGTACCTGAATTGAAAAGCTGAAAGTGGGGCTGGGGCTTTATCTCAGCGGCAAAGCACCTGCCTGGCAAGCTCAAGGTGCTGAGTTCGGTTCCTGGTACCGGAGAAAAACCAAAAAAAAAAAAAAAAAGAAGAAGTGAAAGCATGTGTGTAGCTAGAGCAAGTATGTTTTGTAAAGAATCTGAAGTAACTTATTCCCATCTGGAGAGATCCTCTCGTTTTTTTTATTTGTTTGTTTGTTTTTTGTTTCATTTTGTTTTGTCTTTTTGAAACAGGGTTTCACTATGCAGTTCAGCTGGCCTCAAAATCACAGTGATCCTCTACCTCAGCCTCCTGAGTGCTGGGATTACAGGTGTGCGCCACCACACCTGGCCCTCTAGTGCCTCTGAAGCAGGAAGGAAAGCCTGGGAGGCACTGCTCTGGGTCACCATGTCCAGAGGCCCCTCCTCTCACAGTGCTGCTGAGCAGGGCATCAGGTGAGTCTGTTACATGAAAAGGATTTATCTGTATCTACATTGCCAAAGGATGTGGCAAACCTGAGTTACTGACATTTTCTGTATCCCCTGATGTGAAGCAGAGAGAAACAGTACTATGGCGCATTAGTGCCAAAAACACTTAACTTTAATTGAATCTTGAGGGGCTTAGGGAGAACAGACTCATCAGATGACAAGACTTTCTGTAGAATAACTTGCCTGCCCCTCCTCTCCTCCCAAAGCAGAACATTCCTAGAGGAAAGCGAGCCAGAACAACGATATACGCTATATAATCCTTGATTTAATTCTCGTGAAACAATTGTAAGGAATTAATAGCTCGATTTGGACCACACGATCTCGTACTGTGTCAGTTTAGACTTTTTTTTTTTTTCTTGCTGTACCGGGGATCGAACTCACCACCTTGCGCTTGCCAGACAGGAGCTTATACCTCTGAGTTATATCCCCAACCCCAGTTTAGAATTTTCTGAGGAATATAAATTGATCAAGTAAGGTGAAGAAAAGTCAGAGGTGAGCAACATAGTCTTTGCTTGAGTACTTACTTTGGAGAAATTTACTTACATACTAAACCTACACATATGACGTCAACTGAAACTATAAAAACAGAATGCAGCTGGGCGTGGTGGCTCGCGCCTGTAATCCCAGCACTCAGGAGGCTGAGGCAGGAGGATCAGCGAGTTCGAGGCCAGCCTGGGCTACAAAGTGAGCTCAAGGCCAGCCTGAACTGCATAGCAAGACCCTGTGTCAAAAAAGACCAAAAAAACAAAAACCAGAAAAACAGAATACTAGACTGGGTGTTAATTACTGAGGTGGTAGAATGCTAAGAAAGGTCAAAAAAACGAGTCAGTTGGTGTTCTTATTTGATCTCTGCTTCTACCTGGTTAAATGGCCATGAGAATCTTTTGTTTACCTTTCATTCAGTTTCACCTAGTTTCTGTCGATTATTAAAATGCATATGAGATAGACAAGGTGCCATCAAAGATAAAAGACTGTGAAGAATCTTCAGAGTATCAAGAGTGGAGGTTTTGCGTCTCTGGGGGGCGGGTCTTCAGAGAGTGGGAAAGGTAAGATGGTGGGCATGGAACAGAATGGGCAAAGCTGTAACGCCACTAGCAGAAACTCAGACTTAGCCTAACAGCAGGGGACAAATTAAAGGGGTAGTGTCCTTTCTGGAAGCCCATGAATTAGCCTATCTTATGTGTCCTTCACGGTTCTTCTTGTTACTGTTTACTTCACTTTAACTTCTATTCACTCTGGCTAAATTTAAGGTTGAGTATTTGCTATATGAAGTCAGGGTGGATGTGGACAGAAGGCAGAATTTGGGGGGCTCTCACCGGTGCTCTTTGCCCTGGGACTGGACATGTGCTTTAAAGAGGCCCTGGATTTACCGGAGGGGTTTTTTTTTTCCTTATAGAATAACATGTGTCTCTGTGAGTTGGGAGACAAAGTGAATGATTCCACCAAACCCATAAAGATTATTTTTTTTTCATGCTGTATGAATAGCTATCTTGGCCACCCTGTCAAACTGGTGGAAAATCCAGCCCTGGCTCCCCCACATTAGGGTCCCTAACACAGGAAGACTCTTGAGACCTGATTGGGGTGAGGGTCTAGTACACTGCTCAGCCATGTCACTTCAGAAGAGGACGTCCATGCCGCAGATATGCACATTCAAAGGGCTCAGTTTCTTTAGCCATCAAGGAAATTAAAACCACAAAGAAACTAACGGCTATTCCCAAAAAGCTAACATCAGAAAGACAGACAAGCCAAGTGTTGATGAAGATATAAACGAACAATGGCTCTCCCACACTAGTGCTTGGGATGTACATTGCCACGAAAGTTGAATGTTAACTATTCAGGTCACACAGACGCAAGGCCTGGGATCACGCAGGGAGAGATAGCAGGACCGCAAACACTTGTGAACCAAAAGGTACGCCACAAGAACGTTCACAGCAGTCTCTAGATCACAACTATCCAAATGGCCATCAGGGGCAGACTGCAAAATAAATTGTGAACACTGAAATATTATATGGGAATGAAAATGAATGAGCTAGAGCTATGTACACCGTGGGTATATCTCACAGCCACAGTGCTGGGCAAACGAAACCAGACACAGAAAACTTCCCCTCAGGGAGGCTTTGTTCTTTAGTCTCCAGAAGTCAAGAGAAACAGTTCACTTTGAGGAGGACACAGAGGGTTGGCCCTTATTTCTCCTCTTCCTCATCGTACCTCTCCCTCTGCCCTGCACAGGTGCCTGCTGCCCTCCGTGGCACTCACCCCCCTCATTCAGCCACCCCAGAGCCATCTCTCCTGAGTGCTTCCCCAAATGGAATTTGTGGTGTTTTGTTTTGTTTTGTCTTTTTGAGACAGGGTCTTGCTATGCACTTCAGGTTGGCCTTGAGCTCACTTTATAGCCCAAGCTGATCTCAAACTCACAACGATCCTCCTGCCTCAGCCTCCCAAGTACTGGGATTATGGATGTGCGCCACCATACCCAGCAAATTTGTGCTTTCATGTAATTAGACTTATCCGGCCCCTGTTGCTTCACATACTGTCATTGTGCATGTAAGTGCCTGGCTTCTGGATAAGACAGCACAGTCCTCGAGGGCAGGGCCCAGATCGGACACATTTGACATCTACTGCAGGGGTTGGCAATTACTAATTACTTGCTGAGATACAATTTTTTTGTTGTTGTTGTTTTTCTCCGGTACCAGGAACCGAACTCACGACCTTGCGCTTGCCAGGCAGGCGCTTTTGCCGCTGAGCTAAATCCCCAGCCCCACAATTTTCACACTTTCAGTTAGTGAGAGGAAGCTTCCAGTTGCCTAAGTGTGGTGACTCTCTTTGAGGACTGATAGTAACGTAGAAAAGCAAAAAGCCCAGAAATGTAAGAAAACGAGACAAATCTAGGGAAACGCGGGCCGCAGGAATTGCAGCAAGTGACGTGATAGAGCCTGGGGGCTGTGTCAGAGGCAGCGGTCCACAGAGGCTCTGCTGGGTTGGACAGACAAATAGAGACTTAATGACAAGCATTCATTCATTTATGAAAGAAGGGAAAAGGGTCATCTGGAGAGAAGGAAGAGGTGGATGCACAGGGGAAGAAATCACGAGGTAAAGAGGTTAGGGGCCCCTGTAAAAGTGGACGGAGGAAGGACACGGTGGGAAGGAGGCGGGGTGTGGGAGGAGC
>NW_004955467.1:8749208-8750255 GCF_000276665.1 Chinchilla lanigera | reverse complement strand
GGTGGGGTGGGGTGGGGGGAGGAGTTCGCCATTCATGCTTTCGAACCATTTCTCAGTCAATTCTGTGGAAGATGCAAAGTGACAATAGAGAATCAAAAGTCCCCAGGAAGCCTGTGACCGCCCACCTCTGTGATCGCCCTCTGTGGGTCATCTACTCGTGCACCGTGCAATGCTTCTACCCATTTCCTGTAGCACAACTACAGCAAAACTAATCTGGACCCTTTCCACACACGAGTTTCTGCGGCGCCAGGCTGTGGTCAGGGAACGTCTCCCGTTGTTTCTCCCCATTCACAATCCGACTGGGAGAGTGAGCTTCTGCGTGCTGCAGCCAGAAGCCTTCTCCCCTGCGACCTGGCCAGAGATCTCCTGCGATCATTCTCAGCCGTATTTATCCCGGCAACTCTCGGCGGCGGATGACGGGCCGCTTGGTTTACCTCTGCGAGGGGACTGGGAGCTCGCGTCCTGTCTCACTTCTTTCTCTATCCACAGCTCTGCACACAGGACCCAGGAATTAATCCATAATGATTTTGAATGTATGAATTGATAAATAAATGTCCCATCACCCTGATTATTTCCTAGATTCCCCTAGGGCAAGAAAAAAAGTTGGTTTGTTTTTTAGTCTTCCTTCTAGTATCTGCTTGAGCACAGTAGACAAGATGATGCTGAACTGATGAATTCGTTAGCTTTCTTTTCCATGATCAAACACTCAGAAGAGATGTTTGAGAAACTAGTGCTTGTGTTCTTAGAGGACAGCGTAGTATTTTACTTTGATATTGTATTTATTTGAGAACTAGTGCTCTATGACTTGTACAAAGACATAAACATTTACAAGCAAACATTATTTACTAAATGAATGTCAGTGAATAAACTTAAAATGTGTAAAATGAAGAACTAGCGAACCCAAGGCCTGAGCCAAGGGTTGAATCCATGAGATTCAGGCTCCTGCCTGTGCTTGCTGGGGGAGGCATTGCCTTCCACAACATGTGCCACTAGGTGTCAGTGTTGTCCCACCAAAATGATCCTAATCGGTACAGGGATTCTTCTTAT
>NW_004955467.1:8747866-8749013 GCF_000276665.1 Chinchilla lanigera | reverse complement strand
TTTTTGGCATATTATTCTTGAAAACACTGTCTTTAAAAAGAAAGAAGTAGGGTGGGCCTGCTAGGGGAACGCAGTGGTATGACATATTTGCACGAGTTTGAATCATCATATTAAACAAATGAGCACAGAGATTGACCGAAGGCCGGTACAGGTGCGTGTAAGGTAGTTTTAAGTCAGTTTAGAGCCAACAAGTGAAGAATGATCCTTGTTGAGGTGCTGTTGACTTTGAACGGGATGTGCTCAACTGACCCCTGAGCAAATGCAAGGTGAACTGAAAGCTAGTATTCAATTTATAATCCTACTTAATAGGATACATTCTATCTCTCTCATATATGTGTGTATTTGTATTCCTCTTTGAGTTTTCCAGTAAAAATTTCCATGCATAGCAGCTTAGAGTGCAAGGAACTTGTTTCAATGCATCTTGATTTTTTTTTTTTTTTTTTTTTTTTGCCTTTTTGAGACAGGGTCTCCCTATGCACTTCAGGCTGGCCCTGAGCTTCCTTTGTAGCCCAGGCTGATCTCGAACTCACAACAATCCTCCTGCCTCAGCCTCATGAATGCTGGGATTACAGGTATGCGCCACCACACCCTGCTGGCATCTTGAATCTGAGTAACTATGTTAAAATGCTTTATCTAATTATAATCCATTAGAAGCAATTTAGTACCAAATTTAATTGTGTTTCTAACAACTTCTTTCATTGTGCTTGTTTCCTGTATTCTGGTACCTACAGAATGCCATGTGATTATTCCTTTCGCAGTTTTTGACCATATCAGTCACAGCAGTTACATAACTCACGATCAGTGCAGTAACACCCTTTACACAAAAAGATGGATAAAAGAGTGTTGACCTTAGGAGAAGTGAAAGTAGACAATGCCTATTAAAATAATATTTAGTATGTATGTGTGTGTACTTTTGTGTATATTAAAAAACCTAATCCATCCTATGATATATGTTATACATATATATATTATGTATATATAGAATCAGCAACAACAAAAAAGCAACACTTCTTGAGATTTAAGTGCCTTCTATGAAACAAGAGCAACAACAAACAGCCTAAAAGCTTTTTATGTCCCCGGCCACTGCAGGAATAACAAGCAGAATTGTTTGCTTGACAGATAATATCTTCTTAGATCCTTTTTTTTT
>NW_004955467.1:8732849-8747766 GCF_000276665.1 Chinchilla lanigera | reverse complement strand
TTGGTCTTTTTGAGACAGGGTCTCACTATGCAGTTCAGGCTGACCTTGAGCTCACTTTGTAGCCCAGGCTGGCCTCGAACTCACAATGATCCTCCTGCCTCAGCCTCCCGAGTGCTGGGATTACAGGCCACATCTGGCCCGTCTTAGATTCTTTCCCAAAGAGCACAGGATCAGGAAGCTGCAAAGCTATATAGAGACAAGGTTCCTAAAAAAAAAAAAAAAAGAGACAAGGTTCCTGAGTTTGCAAAGTTCATCAGTTCATGAAAACTCTCATTCTTATACCTTTGCATACTGTCTCTACCTATTTCTTCTATTTCCTTTTCTGGAGTCTAATAAAACTTATGTAAAATGTCATCATTTTAGTCTTCATTTTTGCCTATGATTTCAAGCATATTCAAGACATATGTTTTATTCCAGAAGTAGTTATCAACAAAAATTCTGTAAAAATGTCAATATTTTATTTGAGCACTATCTATAAATATAATCATCAATAACAACAATGAGGATTTTGTGAGGAGCAAGATAAGGTGATGAGCTTGTGGTGCAGATTGCTGGTAGAGCACTTGCCTTGCAGGCATGTGTAGGGGACTCTTAGGTCTCTCGGCGGCGGTGGGTATGAGGAAAAGACAGACAAGAGACAAGAGCTGGGTCAGCTGGAGGCGACCTCTTACCTAATGGGCAAGAGGACCTGAATAACAACAGAATGGGCATTTATTTATACTCTTGCAAAGTTAGTATCTCGAGAGGCAAGGTTGCCTAGCAATTAATGACTGAATTGTCCAGGCAGGATGGTTTTCTCAGGACTGAAGTATCTTGTCTGCTTGAGGCTCTCTGGCTCTGTCCTGCCCTCATGCATATGGCCAATTTCCAGCTCCAGCCACTCCCTGCAGGTATGAGGTAAGGTCCTGGGTTCAATTCGCAGCCCTGGAAAAGAAGAAAAGAAAAAAAAAGAAGGTAGAAAAATGCTGAAGAGCCGGGTGTGGTGGCGCAGGCCTGTAATCCCAGCACTTGGGAGGCTGAGGCAGGAGGATCGTTGTAAGTTCGAGACCAGACTGGGCTACAAAGTGAGTTCAAGGCCAGCCTGAACTGCATAGCAAGACCCTGTCTCAGTAAGACCCACCCACCCCCAAAAAAAGCTGAAGAAAAATAGTGTATGAAAAGGAACATATTTTCAGTTTTTTTGCTGTATGGTGTAAGCCTGCAAAGAGAATGATTTGAGGTAGATATTGCATTATCTCTGAATGCAGTACCGTGTGTTTAGCAATACGCCTGTAGAGTGGTCTCCAGTTTAGGGTAAAGACATCTTTGACAGTGTCCCCTGCAGTTTCTGTGCTGTAACAGCATCTCACTGGCAGGCTCATTTGGTTCTACCCCGCTGCCCTCTTCTCTCTGGGCAGAGGAAGGGCGTCTAAGGCCTGGAGAGCAGACAGCAAGGCTTCTTGGGCCACATGCTTGGGAGATGAGGTCCTCCTTGCTGGTTTAGTCCAGTCGCCTCGGTATCTCCCTGGTGGCAGAAGGCATTCATAGACCCAGTGGAGGAGAATGTGTTCTCTGGCTCTTTTTTGATTCCTTCTACCCCCACCGGATGTCCTGGAGGCCTCAGTTCATTCCAGGGCAATGTGACCATTCCTGAGTTACCTTCTGTGGTACTCCTCTGAGGAAATGCAAATGTGGATCCATTGCTTATGCTGGGTGGGTAGATGTGAGATCCCTGCTGCTGCGCTGCTCCTTCAGGCCTGGGGCCCCTGACAGCAATCACATTTCCTTCCTCTCACTTCTGTCTGGGTTTTCCTTCAGTTCTTTCCTGCACTGTTCCCATTTCTAGTATGGATGTATGTTTTAATTAACACAGGATAACTGCACAATATTCATTGGGTACATTTTAATGTTTTTTAAAAATTTATTTTAAAAGTGAAAGAAGGAAAACATATTAACACAGAGACATCCATTTGTAAAATAGCATAAGAACAATACAAATAATACAGAGTTACAGACAAAGTGGCAGGAAATTAACAATGGTTGTTGTATTACATATTGATATCTTCAAAGTGGTTTCTCAGGAAAACAAAAAGGGACATGCAAGATAGATCAAATAAGTAATCATTCAGTGTTCCTTCCAGTAAAGCGATAGAAGTCAGTAGCACATCTGTGTTAGCTATCCTGTGTATACATGCACACACAATTTCCCCTTCTTTCTCTTCTCTTTTCTCTCACTCCAGTTGCTCTTTACTTTTGAGCAGTTTCTTTTTGTTTCACAGTGTCTATCATACCTCCTACTTTTTATTCACTCTTTCAGATTCTTACACTAGTGAGACAATATGTTGCTTACACATGGAGGTCTGGCTTATTTCACTTATGAGTATGGTCTCTAGTTGTGACCCATTTCAATGTTTTGATGCACGTGTCCATCCTATAGTTATCAAACATGTCATTTGCGTAACTGCATTTAGCAGGGAGGAGTAGAGAGGAAATGGTCTTATTTGAGCCAGTAAGAGCCTGATTATACATGCTAAAATAAACTGATTGAGTAATTTGTCCAGAAATATCACTTTAGAAGATTCCTGGAATTGAGACAGAAAACCCCATGAATGAATAACCATTACGTTAGTTGGAACTATATATCAGATATTCACAGAAAACAATAATGGGGCTTGCATTCTTAAGTGATTTGTATCAATAGCCGTGGAATGTAGAATCTTCTTATATAAGACAGTCTAGAGAATAAACAATAAGGAATACTCCCAAAGCAAAAACAAATCTTGTTATATAGAAATGGTAGGAACCAGTATAATAAATTATCAACATGCAAAAGTTACTGCATTGCAAAGCAGGTAGTTTCCCAAAGGATACCCGCCAATAATTACAACACTCTTCGATCTCTTCACTCACAAAAAATTAACGTAGGGCTATACATTCTAGGCTTTTATGTACTTAGAAGCAGGAAAACTGAAAAGTTATTTCTACCACATATGACTGATATCGGTAATAATTCAGAAATGGGAATTAAGACCTCATGAGACAATATTTAAGAAACATAAGCCAAAGTAAAAAACCTCCAGAAAAGAAAATATGGTTCAAATATAGAACAAAGCAAGTTCTAATACAATGCAAAGAGTTGTGGATACTGTAGCAGTTTTGAGTAAATTAGAAAATATACCTATGATACAACCCAACAACCCACACCTGTGCAGGACTCTGTTCAAAGGAGACAAAAAGGCACAAGAATGTTCATGGCAACTCTACCAAATCATGGTAACAAATAAAAATGCTCTCAGGGTACAGTGCCGGCAAAAAGCTGAAACCAGCAGCATTGCTGCATTCTGTAATCACATCAAAGGCCACAGGACGAGGATGTGCCCAGGCACTCAAGGAACAGGAAGGGTATCAATTGGCGGGGAACAAAGTAAGCAGAGCGGAGATGGGAAGAAGACAGAGTCAGGGTGGAAATGAAAATGAAAGTGCAGGTTGTCCAGGACTTTACAGGCACTTTGAGTCCTTGGTTTTTGCCTTGAGTGAGTCCTCGAAGAGATTTGAGTGATGTGGTCCAGTTTTTGTTTGAACGGGATCTTTGTGGATATTAGGAGAGCAAAGACATTGAAAAAGTCAATAATTGGTTCAAAGAGGTGATTTACTAAAATGTGTAAGTTCCCCTCTGTGGTGATACAGAGCAGGAATTGGCAGAAGGGCCCTCAGGTCAAATCGGGCTCTTGACCCATTTTTTTATATGACTTGAAAGCTAAAAGTAGTTTCAATCTCTTGTTGAAGAATCAGTGCGAGTGCTACAAAAACTGTGAATGCCTCGCAGAACCTAAAACTTATCAGAATCTAGAAAATGTTTTCTCAGTGCTTAGAGTAATGCGTCTCTCTGGCTGGTAGTAGGTCCCTAACAACATCGGAAGGAAGAATATAGGTGTAAACTGATTCACAAAAATATTGTGCCTTGATAGGTGTCAGGGAAACATACTGTATCTGTGGCTACGCCTAGACCCTTCACAAGCAATGCCCTTTCCACTGAGCTACTGAAGAATACGATCTGGTTATCAAAACAGGAAACCAATAGGCATTTTGTTCCATAAACAATATTGTAAATAACAGCCAGATAAAGCTGACAGATCAAAAAAGTAAAAACAGCATTTTTTAGAGTTTTAACTTTATACTATCATGTCCACTCATCTAATTTTCAAATCAACTCCATGGGCTAGGAGTAATTTTCCCATTTGAAATGACCAACCTGAAATGCCTAGTGATGTCTCAAGAGAAGTTGCATGTTTACATCTGTTGATGCTAAGGGTGGGTTTTTATCTACGGAGACACTAGATTCTAGAACCAACAGAAACTTTCGGTTCAAGATGACAGACCAGGAACACAGATGGACTTTGAGTTTACCTGAAACTCTATTTTAATGTGTAATAATACCCCAACTTGTAGAGCAATAAAAACAATAGCCTGTGGAAGTCATCAACTACAGGAACATCTTGTGAAATAAAAGTGGAGTGGAAGAGTGATGGATGTAATAATCAAGAAAAAACTTTTCTAAAACATACAGCACAAAGACAGTCTACTTTTGGTGGGCCCTGCTTATAATAAAGTGAAAACAGGCACAAAATAACAGATAAACATGCTTTGGGGGAAGTAGTTCACTTAATAAGCTGCATCATTCACTGAGTATGTACCCTCACTAGCCATATGGCTTACAGTAAGTAAGTGGTTGGTGCTCAAGACCAGAATGCAGGCCAGGCGTGGTGGTGCACGCCTGTATTTCCGGCCCTCAGGATGCTGAGATAGGAGGGTTGCTGTGAGTTCAAGGCCAGCCTGAACTGCATAGTAAAATCCAAGATTAAACAACAACAAAAAAGTAGGGATCAAAAGGGTCCAATCAGAGGCACTATAGTCTAGTGTGGTTTATTGTTACCTGCACAATTCTACCCAATGCTGGCCCCTCCCAGGTTTATTTGCTATAATGGGAGATTAGTGCTTTAAAAATTGTCAAATTATCTCATCTAACAAGTATAAATTGCTGTTCATAAAACGTTTTTCGTCATTACTAAACTAGTGTGTTTTTTTTTTTTTTTTTTTTTCTGGTACCGGAAATTAAACTCACAACCTCGTGCTTGCCAGGCAGGCACTGTACCACTGAGCTAAATCCCCAGCCCCCTAAACTAGTGTTTTTGAAAATGTTTGCCTTGACAAATTTTACCTCAACATGTTTGCTTCCAGAAAGTCAAATTATCTTTGAAGAATCACTTACCAACCAGTATTGCTTTACCATGCAAGGACAAGAAGAGAACTTTTCATATCATAAAAAAATCATTTTACTCATCTATTTATTCCCATTGGACAACAATTCAACAGGTGGATTTTTCTGGCACATTTTTGTCCACACTTATTTTTATTATACTGAAGTCCAAACACTCCTCAGATAGTTAATGGATTATTCTCTTTGGTAAAAATAATGAAAATAACATGGGTATAATTAATTGTTTTCAAATAAATCTCACAGGTTTCCTACAGGAAATTTTTGTCCTAAATTTGTATCAGCTTATTACTGTTTAGAGAAACAAAATCTGGTGGTATCCACCTGTAATCCCAGCACTCAGAAGAGGCTGAGGCAGGAGGATCGCTTTGAGTTCGAGACCAGCCTGGGCTACAATGTGAACTCAAGGCTAGCCTGAGCTGCATAGCGAGATCCTGTCCTAAAAAGACAAAAAGAAAGAAAGAAAAGAAACAAAATCTTGTTTACTTCTGCTCCAGGAGATGTTAAAAAGGATAAGAATTCTCACCTTCTTTTCAAAGAGAATTTGAATCTGAGCAAGACATTTGGTGATCTATTAATACTGAAGTTTATTGAGAATGGAAGACTAAGTTCTAATAGTCTTGGAGACTACTAAGCAGAGTGTCAACACCAATTTTGCAATATACAAAATATGCGTCATATAATTTTAATGAGATTTTTAAAGAAAAGCACATTTAATATTTTTACTAATCTCTGTGATTCTTGATTGAGAAATATTGACATGTCCTGTGTATGAGACACACATGAGAGGGAAAAACCCTCCAATGAAGTAAGCCAAAGAAACAAGGCTCAAGCGAGACACAACCATGTGCAGGAATGTTCAAATCTTTCTTGTCATGTGACGCTTCCAGTCCTTGGCACAGTAGTATACTTCTTCCTTGTTCTAACATCCAAGAAGACCTTTCCTCTGTTGGTAACAGGGGGTCTAAAGTTCTGTCAAGGCTTCTTATCTATGTGGAAGAGTAGGTTCGTGAATTTATTTTAGCATGGCTCTACATTGATCTGTCCCTCTGTCTTTCTCCACACCCAGTAGAGAGAGGCCAATGATACCCGAGTCTACAGTCCTACTGTAGGGGACGATGACTCTTAACATATCATTTTAAGATAGAATAATTTTAGTCTTAATGCAAGCCTCAAAATGTGTCTTGGGAAACATCCCGGAGGGTTATAAAGAGTTAACTTTGCAGTCCTGACTTAGCCCTGGAATGCTTCTCCAAAGACATAGAACACCAGGGCCCAGATAACCACCTATGACCCTGCCTGGGTTGTTTCATCCCTTCCCTGGCCCTAGATAAACATTGTAACCATAAAGGAAATGTATGGTTATCTAAAGGGGGACATATAGAACAGAGTACAGAAAGTATATATCATTGTGGTTGGGCTCATGACCAGAGCCTGACCGCGTCACATGGCACAAGGAAAACAACATGTGGCCAGGGCTACAACACTCCAATCTGTTACCATGGAAATCAAAAATGTATATAAGCTGGGAACAGAGGCAGGTCCACACCTGCTTCCCTGACTTGCAAGTCAGGATGAGAGGTGACCGGTCTAAATTAAAACTTTGTCTGTTCTCTTTGGTCTCTTGCGGAATACAGCCCGAATTTTTGCCGTAACACTACTGCTTTGCATCTTTCTGCTGACCCTCTTCTTCCGTTTGGGCCCAGTAACAACTTGGGGGTTCCAATTTGAGAACATGAAGACCACACTCCCAAAGTCAGAGCTGCAGTACCTCCCAGCTCTCTCCTCCCCAACCCTTCTATCCCTGAACCCTTCCCCTCTAAGCCTTCCTCCCGCCAAAGAGAATCCCTGCCACCGCCCTGTGCAGTTTCGCCTCCTACGCCGTCCCACCCCACCCCTCCTCTACTCCATTCCCCCGGCAGCGCTGCTAACCCAGCGTACCCTCAACCTCCAAAACAGCCCTTTCCATCCCCCAGCCCACATATCTCCACCCCTGCCCTGGTAGCCAATCTCAGACCCTGGAGATGATACCATAAACATGACTCCTAGATTCTAGACCTCCCCTAGATTCTAGTGTGAAGTCACCTGGATGGGCATTTCCTGAAGGCGCCAGTCTGCCCCGGCCCTTGTATACTTAGTGTCTCCTGCCCCACTCCAGTCCATAATATCGCTTTGACCCAAAGACCCTTTCTCAGCCCACAGTTGGGACCCTCGATGGGCAATAACACCCAGCCCTTTTCTCCAAGGCTTCTCTTCTTCTTGTCCTGCTATTCTCAGACCCTACACTTGCTGCAGTCTTAATAATAGACCCCTTTGCCCCATCACAGTTCAGGCCTGCTTCTGATTTAGAAGCTATGGGGGGGAGGCTGGGGATTTAGCTCAGTGGCACAGCACCTTCCTGGCAAGTGCAAGGTCGTGAGTTTGATTCCCAGTACAGGAAAACAAAACAAACAAACAAACAAAACAAAACAAAACAAAAAACCCTAAAACCAAACAAAAATAGAAGGTATGGGTACCACTCCTCCACCCAAGGACAACTTCATCTTTTTTTTCTCTGTTCTTTATTGATGTTGCATTCTTTGTTTTGTTCAGTAAATATTTCTTCTCTTACAATCAGGTCACTTAAGAATAAAAAGTGGCTAATTTGCTGAATAGGTGAGTGAAAATGGATGACTCAATATTGAACTATATATAATTAGGAATATTCCCTTTATAGGAATCTTCAAATATCACTTCCTAGACAAGTACAATATTTTCCACATCTGGGCATCTGGAGCTCCTTTTGTTAACTGTTGCAGGGCAAGTCTCCCAGGCTCTGCCTCTGTCTGCCTCTTTCATTCTGTCTCATGTTCTAGTGCAGATTCTTGCACATCTACGTGTGTATGCAGATTGATGCCAGAGTTATTTCATTTAAAAAACTGAAATTCTCCATACAGACATCCTTCTCGCATCCATGTATTTCTTCATGGTCAGATTCCTTGGCTTCTTTGCCTTGGGCCCAGAGAGACCCAGCTCAGCACCCCCATAGCTTTCCCTGATTCCCGTGGCCCACAGTGACCCACCATACCCTGTACGTGAATGCTAGGGAGGGTCCCAGCTCCTTCCTACTTCAAACAGTGCTGTGAACAAGTCTTGGAAAGAAATCTTGAAAAGTTGTGCAGCTCTCTATGTGGGATAAATCTCTATTCTTAACCCTGTGAGGTACAGGGACGCACGTGTAGCGCTCAGATGGGAGCACGGGACAGGGCTCTGTTCTGCCTGCCACAGTCTCCCCAGTGCTGGTCAGCACCAGCCTTAAAACTTGGCAGTCGGATGGGGACACAGGACATCTCAGGGATGTGCCTGTGTGACTCAGCACTGGAAGACTGACATTTTGCACACTTCTTAGCCATATGTGGTGATTCCCTTTGGAATTACAAGAGTTTGTCTTTTCTCTCACAAAACAAACTCATAAGATCTCTTTGTACCTCTGCTCCAGGGACCCGCTGTCTGGCTGTGGGTTCTAAGGAACGCTTTTTTGGTGCAGTTTGTCTTGCTTGTTCCCACGTTGTTCTTGTTTCTGTTTTACCCGCAGGAAGAGGCAGTCTTTTTTCTGTTTTCTAACGCTGAAATCATGGAAATGTTGTTGCAACACTTAAGGATAAATAGACACACAATGGCCTTTACTGTTTCCCTGTAAACTTTGGTCATCCAGGATTGCCCCTTCTAACAAGAGCAATAACAGTCAGTCTTTTCCGGTAATGTTAGCTAAACAGAATCTGATGCACCGATGTGAAAAACCCAGAATAGTAAACCACAGAGACAGAAAAGTCAGTGATGTCCGGGGACGAGCAGGAGGACATAGGGAAGGGGGTACAAATAGGTACAAATCTGCATTGCAGAACGTTCTAAAACACGACAGAGATGGAGATTGTGCAAATTGAGAATGTGCTTAATGTCCTTGAATGTAGATGTTAAAACACACAAAATCTTAGCTCTTAATTAAAGTTCACTTAGGACATAATATTTAAAACAGTTATAGACGTGAGGGTGAATATGAACATGGTGGTGAAATGAGGGCAAAATGAAAAGGGGAAATGAGGGGAATGGGAGGTCTTTGGCGAGAGGTGACCCCAGGTGGAGCCAGCAGCAGCCTCAGCTCTAGAGCTCATGAAGGTGGGGTTCCTGGCACTGATCCTCACTTTGGTGTCAGAGCTGGTGGGGGCGCTGAAGGTGGAGCTGGCACAAGCTCTGCAGGTGGGACTTGGGTTGGTCAGGAGCAGGCTCTGCAATAGCAGGAGGAGAAATGATCACCAAAAGCCTATGTTCTTTTCGGGGCCAAAACCCAGCACAGTGTCTACCTTCTCATCCCCAGGAAGTCTTCACAAACTGCAGCCACCGCTGACTGCTGAGAGTCTCAGGGTTCTGAGGCAGCCACTGCACTTGGAATCTTTGTCCGCTTAGTACCATCCCTCCCAACATGCCCACAGTCCCATGCCCAGACCTCATCCTGTTCTCTGCCTCAGTGGGCTCAGTGTGGTCCAGCTCAACCAGGTTAGGTTGGGCTAGGTGTCCCACCTCAATTTGCAACTCCTGCCAGGAACCAAGAAGGAAGGTTCTGGCCCTGGGGAAGACAAGTGTGGGCAGCAGAGGGGAGGCCTGGCCTTCCATCCCAAACTGCCCACCCACTTCCCCCTTGGAGCTGGACACCAGCTTCCTGCTCCAGCTGTAGAGAGCCCAGCCCCAACCTTTTCTTTGCCCCCAGTGGGGCAGTCCTGGCCCAGGCAGAAGACTACACGGGAGAGAGTCCATGGATAGTGCTGTGACCACTTCTCTCTTCTTCAGGGAAGCACGACACACATCTCCCTGCCTCCCCCAGGGGTGTGTTGCCTCTGTGAGGAGATGGGGTGATGTCTGCGGTGTCATTGCATATGTGGGAACAGGGTGGCACAGATGGGGGCTACGTCCTACCTGCCATTCCTCAGACTTTAGCTCATGTAGTAACAGGTCTCATTCTCTGTGTCTATGCTGAACTCTCCTTTCCCTAAGATGTGACCATATCTAGGCAAGCCAGGAGTGCAGTCATGTGAGCACTACCTGGTCTATTGTCCGGGGTGACTGTGTGGCCTGTGTAACAGGGAAGCCCAGGAGGGCAGCAGCTGTATCTGCTCTCAACATTGCATTGTGGTCATTGAAGACACCCACCGGTTCCCTCCTTGACGTCTGTGTGGACCTGGGGCCTCTGGCAGCTCCCAGGGATTCCTGCTCTGGATACCATGGAAGCCCATGGAATGACTCTCCATTGTCTTTACAGTGAAGAGAACAGCTTTACCCAAGTGAGGGGTTGGCAGTTGGGGGGGGGAGGCAAAGCTTCCCCAGGGGGCAGGAAACACCACAGTGCAGCCAGGGTCCCATCTCAGAGGAGACAGACCTGGGTTTAGACCCAGCTCCTCCTTCTGACTGCCCATGGAAACCTGGACAAGACACCATGCCTCCGGGAAGCCCCAGGGTGCCCCCTGCACTATGGAGGTCATCCTGGCATCTGCTTCCTAGGGACATCATCAGGCATGTGAGATGACATTTGCATAGCCTGTGGGCTAGTGTCGCGTGTACTTAGAGCACAGGATCAGAGGTGAAATCCTGGAGGGAGTGGGACAGGGTATGGAATACAGTGCCAACAGGCGTGACTCCTGCTGTGCGATGGGAATGGCACTCACCTCCTGGCCACATTTCCCTGGCAGCATCATGAGAGGGCAGAAGTTCATCAATTCAGCCATCCTTATGGTCCTTCAGCGTCTCAATTTACTCTATGTGTTGGTGCTGTGGACTCAAGTCAGGACCTCACACAGGCAATGCCGGCACTGTGGGATCGAGCTACATCCCCAAAGCTACTTGCATTGTATCTGGATTCACACCTGTGCATCCCACCAGACCCAGGACCTGGGACCCTGCTCAATAGCTTGCACCATCACCTTCTGATGGCCACGACCTGCGTAACCCAGCCCCTTGAGTGTGGGCCTCACTTGGTTGTTCTCATTTGTTTTAGCAGTGCTGAGTTTGAGCCCAGGACCTCAGGCATGGTAGGCAAGTGCTCTACCCTGAGCCCTCCCCCAAGCCCTGACTCATTCTTAACTAATAGAAGATGGCATATGTCATATAATGTCATGGCCAAGCCTCACACATAAATGGCTGTGACCAACCTGCTGTTCTCTCCCTCCTCTGTTCTCTCTTCCTTTCTCTCTATTTTGTTTTATCTTCCGCTCTAGATCTCCGGTTCTGGGAAAACTGCTGCTATCTCTGCAGCTTCCTTGCTGATGAGTCCTGAGAGAGAAAGGGCAACAGGCACAGGAGACATCAGGCCTCCGTCCTGACGGATCCTACATGCATGCACGAGACAGAGCCCGAGAATGGATTCTGTCACAGCAGGGCCTGCACTGAGCCTGCAGCCCGGCCTCCCTGGATATTATGGTCGAGGCCCCAGCAGAGCCTCCTGGATTCCCTGGTCACAGAAACTTGGAGAAAACCAGCGTTTACCTGTTGTACCCGATGAGACTGAAGTCACGTGTCATACAGGAGTGGCTCAGTGATGCACCATAACAGAGGTGAGATTCTGGCGCTGCCCTCGGCCCTCCCTCCACTCCTTTCTTCCCTGATTCTCTCCGGACACAATGTCCTCGCTTCTCACTCTTTCCTGCCTAGAAAGGATTTTCACTTTGAATCTCTACATCTTGGATCCTGGTCCCCTGCCACACACTCTCAGCTTTTATTTTATTTTATTTTAAATTTTTTTTTTATTTTTTGCAGTACCAGGAATTGAACTCACGACCTCACACTTGCCAGGCAGGTGCTGTGCCACTGAGCTATATTCCCAGCCACACTCTCAGCTTTGTGCAGGACGAGGGGCTACAGGTGCCGATGTCAGCTCAGTGAGGCCTTTTCAGGTGCCCCCACTGAGGACCCTCAGCCCTCGCTTGTGCCACCTGCTTTATTGGTTACAGCACTCGGTACTGTCTTCCACTCCATTCTCTAGTGCTTTGTCCCTCTGCTCCTCCAGGCTGCGAGCTCCTAGAGGGCAAGCAAGAGAGGGGGCTTCTCTGTGCAGGTCTGGGCCTAATTCAGCCCAGGAATAAGGTGAGAATTTGAGGCACAGTGATTGAATAAATCTGAGCATCTTCCTCTGAATGACCCTATGGATCCCACATATGACATCATTGTGTGTACATTTCTGTGTGTGTGTGTGTGTGTGTGTGTCTGTGCTTGTGTCTGTGTGGATCCTTTGGGATGCTGCTTGAAAGCAGCCCCACCTGGGAGGTTTAGACGGGGGTCCCTGGGACCATGGGGGTCACTTTTCTGGAGCCTTTGGGAGCTGGCTGAGTCCTGCACTGGGCGGTCTCTCTCCTCTGGACTTCTCCCTTCTCCTCTGCACTCTGCCATGTCCCAGGCCTTGTGCCTGGCCTTGCCCCTTGCTGGGCCGTGGTTCCCAAGTGTCTGCTGAGGGTGGAATAACACACATCGCCCTTTAATGTGGAAGTTCCTTCATACTGGGGAGTGGAGTGCAGGGGTCCCATGCTGTGCTCTGCATCTCTGCCCTGTCAGCATCCTCACCTGCCTCTGATTTGGGCGACGTGGATACCATCCCTCCTTCTAAAGCCACCATCGTCCAGTCACCTCACATCTCCAATGAACAAGAAATTGACGTGATCTCTTACGGTTGGTCCCTTCTAAGAAAAAGCAAGATTAAGCGGTGATTTCCAACATCCTCTGGCCAGAGAGAAACATGACTTCAGTGATGTGAAAAATGTAGAAGAGGTAAATGACAGGGACATCAGATGAATGGTGGCCAGGATCTGGCAGGAGGGGAGAGAGAAGAAAATACTTTCGGTACAGAATTGAGGAAAATGGTCTAGACTGCACAGTGGTGAAGGCTGCATGACACTGAGAAGGCAATAAAGGCCACCAAGCTGATCGTTTTAAACAGCACTAAACTCTTTAACTTTATTTACATTAATTCTACGGTGTCCACATCTCTGGGAATTAAGGAAAGCAATAAGTACAATAACAAGTAAATCTGGCAGAGAAGGGAATGGGAGGTTTGGGTCAAGAGCTGCCTCCAGGTAGAGCTCAAGAGGTGAGCCCTGCGATGGAGCCTCCAGGAGTTCCAGCTCTGCAGCTGGCGACCACAAGGATCCAGGAGCTGGCGCTGGCTCTAGAGCCTGAGCTGGGGAAGGAGCGGCAGGTGGAGCTGGCACCAGCTCTACAGCTGGGACTTCAGTGAGGGCTGGAGCTGATGCTGAAGTTGCAAGAGGAGAAAAGATCACCAACGGTCCATGTTCCTCCCCAGGCCAAAACCTTCCCACCTCCCGTCAGACACAGCCGTGTGCCCCGACACAGCCCCAGCAAGTTCTCCCAGACGGCGTCCCCCACTGACTGCTGAGTGTCTCCTGGGTCACCCGGCATCTGGAAGCTCTGTGGTGCTCCAAGGCCATCCCCTCCCCATGGGTCCACCCCCCAGTCCTCCTTACCCGGGGGCTCTGCCTCAGGGGGCTCAGGGGGCTCCAGGAGAAGCTCAGCCTGGGAATCCACCTGGGAGTGCAGCTCCAGTGCAGAGTCACGGACAGGAGAGGTGGACCTGGGGCAGGCAGGGAGGCAGCAGGGTGAGAGGCCTGGCCGTCCTCCCACACTACTTGCCCAGGGAGGGCCGAGTGGGCCTCCTGCCCAGTCAGTGCAGTGTCCAGCCCCACTCTCTCCCACCCGCGGTGGGGCAGTGCAGTCCCAGGCAGCCTTGAGAGACTGACAGAAGGCTCCTTGGGAGCGAGTCCTTGCTTTGTGGCGCGACACCTCTGCCTTCCTCAGGGAAGCCTGACACAGTGTCTCCTGCCCCTGCCCACTGGCAGGTCAGCTCGGGGAACACAGATTGCTTCTGCTGTGTCCTTGAACTCAAGGGCCCTGACCTGTTGTTCCAGAAATACCTGAGAAGTGAGGGGCCAGTGGGAGTCTGTTCAGCCTCTCTTCAGTTTCTAACTCAGGCAGGGAGGTGCTGCCCAGATCTCTTTGCCTCTACAGAGCTCTACCTGCATTGTCTCTACCTCGATCCCGGAGAAACCACCTTGATGGGAGCAGTGTCTGCTCTGTAGCCCAGGGTCACTTTCTGGCCTCGAAATGACAATGAAATCCCAAAGGGCAGTGGCTGGATCTGCTCTGATTGTAGGATCACGGTCAATCCCTAGAAAACCGTGTGCACACAGTGTGTCTTCAGCTGTATTTGGGGGTTGATGGGACCCACCTGGCCTTCCATGACATCTAGGGGCCTGGGCCCTTTGCTGTCGCCAGGAATTCCTGCTCTGAGTACACCCTGAAGGCCATAAAGGGCCTCTTGAATCCCTTTCCAGTGAACAGCAGAAAGCTTCCCCCATGTGTGGGTCAGTGAGAGGTTGGAAGATCAGCCGAGTCAATAAGCACAGCCTCTGCAGCGGGTCTGCCATGGGGCCAAGGCCACAGCTAACCCCTTGCCGCAGAGCCCCGGTTCCATCCTCAGTGAGCCTGTGATCCTCATCCACACAGCACCTGATTGCTTAGAGTTGTAAACTGAGGCCAACAGAGGAGCTTGTGCCTTGTCAAGACTCGGAGCCAGAGGTGGCTGAGTGCCGCTGACAGGGCTGCTGAGAACAAAACTCACCTTCCCAC